>NC_056745.1:138905642-138935642 GCF_019279795.1 Protopterus annectens
GAGAAGCCAAGCTCATCAAAGTGCACAGTCACTGAAACTATGGGTAGCGACCTCTAAAACATGTTATTGTACCCTGTACCCCCTTAATTATATATATGTTGCACAACTTATAAGCAAGGGTATGTCATTGTTCATGGTAGTCTGCCCTCATAAGTCCAATCATTGAGTACAATGTACCCTTCGAAATATATCTCACCAAGCATATATACTGGAGTGACCACAGAGGTTTCTCACAAAAGAATAGATGATATAGAAAACAAGTCTTATGCTGAACGCTTCAAAGCATTGTCCTTATACTTGGTCTCCTAAAGGCTGCTGAGAGGTGATCTATGGCCTACAAAGCATCCTTTGACCCGACCTTAATGGACCTGTTGTACTTCCACTGTAGACTTGCAACAATTGGTAGCTTTTCTTGGGGGAAGATAAGATGCATAGAAGTGTGTTGAAGTGACTGAGGCTTGTAATGCAGCGCCTAGAGGGCTTTGGAACTGATTTCTTTACTACCTCAACATAAATGGAGTTAGATACAAATGGTGTGCAGTGCTGGAATGTTACTTATGTAAGTTAGTAGGTACCAAGAGATTTGCGTCCAGCTTGAATAAAATTTGCATCTCTGTTCATAAAACCATTTACAGTTAGCATTTATCTAGCATTTTCTCTGAAGTCATGACTGTAATTTGATCTGACTGATTTTGTGAATGGGGCTGAGGGTCACTAGTCTGCATTTAAATACTGCAGAAAGCCATTTCAGTCATTCGTTTGCAATAATGAACCAGTCAACAGGCTGCAATTCAAGTCAATGCAAGGGAATGGACTCCAGCATCTGGCCTGATGCTGTCTTTTTGTATTATGTGTTTTGGTATAAAATTCTTGTAGCTACTGTAATGCCTAATCATTTTCTGTTCCTTCTACCATTTCGACCAGTGTGAGTGCTCTGGGGATTACATATCATGCTTTCTCCCCATTTTTATAAGCAAGTTGTCTAAACTGCTACTTTGCTGCTTTTTAGAGTTGTCTTTTGCCTTGTATTTAGGATTTGAATAAGACCTACCCTGGGCTGGGATTAAGAAACATTCACTTCATTATGGTAGGCAGTTGTGTTCAAAGAGTATCTATGAGATTCAAAGACACAGTGACAGCGATTGTGGGGGCTGAGAAACATGGATGCATGTAGCATATGGTTCAGCTGGTATAACAACAATATTAAAATTAATGTCTTTGTATATGCAAGTGAGGGAAAACAAGATGGCAGAGTGACTCAGAAAAGTCTGGCACATGAAGTGCTACCACCAGTGAATTTGATTTTAGTGAAATATCCTGGTCTTAATGCAAGGAAACATGGTAGGGGTAGCATAGCCTTAGCTAACATGCATATGCAGCAGGAGATTATTGCCACTTGTAGCCATGGTGGCGCATGTCATTGCCCTTAAAGGCACCGTGTCATCCAACCACACTTAACATTTCATGGTCTTCATGACACTGACATATAGATCAGTACAATATGGCTATGGATACCATACAGATAGACATGTGTCTGCCTCATCTGCAAGCCCATGGGAGTCATGGAGTACCTACCATAGTGGATACTAAAGTATATGTGGGTTTTTGAATACTAACTACATGGACCTTTCAGCAACTAACGGGATACAGTGGGGAATACCTTGGGCATCTGCCTCTAGAATAGTCCATGACTTTCTCAATACCATGCTACAGAATGTGGGAGAACATATGTGGTTTCCCTGTACTACAGAAGAGAGAGACTACATATTATAGTATTCTTTGATATAGCTGGATTCTCTGAGGTAATGTAACCATATACTGCAACTACATTGAAATAAAGGCCCCACCTAATGAACGTGGAAGAAGGTATGTG
Organism: Protopterus annectens; assembly: GCF_019279795.1. NCBI lineage: Eukaryota > Metazoa > Chordata > Ceratodontiformes > Protopteridae > Protopterus > Protopterus annectens. The sequence continues at coordinate 138,907,516 of NC_056745.1, forward strand.
AATTGAAAATGGTACCACTCCATCAACTAGCAGATAGTCTATAATGCACACAGTATTATCTGCAATGTGTGCATTACAGACTATCTGTAATGCACACAGTATTATCTGCAATGTGTGCATTACAGACTATCTGTAATGCAGACAGTATTATCTGCAATGTGTGCATTACAGACTATCTGTAATGCACACAGTATTATCTGCAATGTGTGCATTGCAGACTATCTGTAATGCACACATTATTATCTGCAATGTGTGCATTACGGACTATCTGTAATGCACACAGTATTATGTGCAATGTGTCTGCACACCACCCAGACAGCTGCCATGACTCCCACATTTGGCACACATGTTATTTTTACTAATGGTTTGAGAGAGATAACTTTCCACTGGGGTATTTTATTTACAATAATGGATATGCCCTGGAACCATGGTTGATGACATCTATCAGAAATCCACAGATTATGACAGGCAATGGCTACATCTATGCCCTAACACTAACCCAGGTCATCATGAAGCATATGTTTGGAATGAAGAACAGTAGTGTAGCTAGGACAGGGCAAAGGGGGCAACGACTGGGTGATTCCAATCACTCTTTAATACATAACGACTTTTATAAGCCGGTATTGTATTTGCAGTCAAACCTGAGTGCTGTAGCACTCCATGTGTGGTCTAAACTGTAGCAACTGCTTGACCCAAGCTCCCTCAGCTCTATAGGGAAGAGCAAATAGAAAAGGGGCTCAGAACAAAGAAATTAATACATTCGTGCATTTGAACTAGCTGTCTTCTTACTTCCTACAGCTAACTTATACCCCCTTTCCTCAGCTCTTCAGGGAAGAGCTAAAAAAAATTTTGGTTTGCACAGTAGCAAACCAATTGGTACATCTGTACATTTTTGTCAAATGGCTTCCTACTTCCTACAACCGATCCATGTCCCCCTCCCATCACTCTTCAGGAAACAGCAAAAAAACCCAAAACACTTTGGCTTACACTGTTACACTGTAAGAAGCCAATTGGCTTCCTACAGCAGACCCATGCACCTTCAGCCCTTTGTGCCCTAGGCAAATGTCCCTTCACCCTAGCCTTGATATGCTACTGTCCCTGTCCATGGGAACTGCATCTCCCATGAGTCTCACAGGTAGTAACATGGCTGTGGCTATGGCTGTGGCCAGAAGTAGGTGTGCTGTGTGACTGTGAGCAGTATCCTCCACCAGATGTGGTACTGGTGTGAGCACTATGGCCTTGGGGATGCCCTCTCCTGCCTGTACACACCTCCACACTTGAATTTACTACGGACGTGAGGGTGCTGTGTGGCCCTGACCTAGGTGGAGGAGCCAGATAGAACATCACCTGCAAAGTCACCAAATCGTAATTCCCATTGACACTGAGTAATGCTTTCCCAGCAGAGATTATGGATACCAGTGATGATCTTATCAGAAATTCAACTCTAAGGTCATCAGTACCTAGAAATAGTCTTTGAATGCACTTGTATTCTTTAGTGCCATAGACAAATGAGTCATTGCAATGGCATTTCTAAGGGAACCGTAATTTCAGACAGCTGGAAAAAGATGATATGAAAAATAAATCCCATTTTTCCAGTCATCTAAGCTTGCAGTTACAATGGAAACACCTATTGAGCATTTCTGAGGCATACCAATCTTCTTTTGTCAAGAATTTTGGATAAAGCCAAAAGTAACAGGAATGAAGGCTCAAACCAGAGATCAGTTTGAACTGTTACTAATTCATTTAAAATTGTAACAGAATGGGGTTTGCATCAACATGCATTTTCTGAACAATAGAATAAGGAAACTTTAATTTCTGGCATTAGTGGCTGACTGCAGTCCTCTGAATACCTTTCGAGGTTTTCTTATGAATTCTGCACAAAGCCAAAAATAATTGGGGGGAGGTTTAAAGGGCCAAAATCAGGGACAGATTTTAAATATCAGTCTTATAAACTTAGAAAGCAGCTAGAATAGCAGATTTTGCTAGCATGCATTTTTGAAGGATATAAAGTCTCAGACTCAAATGTATCAGTGATAAGTGAGCACAATCCTTAGTAGTTTGTCAGAAAACCACAGGTTTTAAAAGGAAAAGGCCAAAAATATAAGGCAATAATCTGGATGTTCTGTGAAATTCTGGAGAGTTGAGAGGTATGATCCTAAAACAGTGCTAAAAAATGCGGTATTTTTCCGTTAAACCCCTACCACGCGTTTTCGGTCCCAGATCACCAGACCGCTGTGTCTTGCCTTATTCCTCAGCAAACTATGCAGATCCTTCAGACCCGTGGACTGAATTCACTCAGCCGTGCATTGGCAGTGTGGTGCAGCCCTCAATTTCTGGGGAGAATGCCTCAACAGTTCAAAACTCCCTACCCGCGGGGCAAAGAAAATAGTAATCTTCCTTCCGTGAAATACAAAACTGTTGTGTAAGGCTACACACGTGAAGTAAGACCAACTATACAGAAACTGCTCTCGGATCATAAAAGCTCTGACACAACACTGGATCAAAAAACACACAGTTGGGAGCTAACACCCCCCCCCCATAAACAAATATACAAAATGTTTACCTGGTTTGATCAATTCTTCCACATTATATGACTTTAGAATTTCCTATCTACAAGTTTAGATCAACAAGTTACACATATGAAGTGAGAAAGGGACCCAGAGTTAGTTTATAGTGGAGGAAAAAATCACGGCAAGACCTTTGCACCAGTCAAGGCACCCCCCCCCCCCCACACACACACACAATTATACACTACTTTTCATTCACTACGAGTCACCTTCCAGATGCTTATCTTTCCCATAACTGTATACACGGCCAAAACAAACCCTGCCGGCATTCAATGACCCTCTCAACAAAAGCAAAGGAAAAAAAACGTACTCAGTTTAGGCTCAAGATCTAGTCCTGAGCAAAGTATCTTGCACTACACAATCCACACTGTACCACACAAGAAAGTCTTCTCCGTGCCTTGAGGAGCCCTGATGACCCCATGCCTGGAATCTGTTACTAGAACCCAACTAAGAGTGGACTATACATGCAGCCACGATGTCTCCCTCTGAGGCCTCTGCCCCCACACACCATGTAGGCAGGTGCTTATGAACTTTACACTCTCGGCAACTTTTGTCCAAACAAAAGTTTCACAGCAACCAACCTCGGAATCCCAGGAAATCAGTTGTCTGCACTCTTCTGCAGTATCAACTCTCCTGAGAATGTAACTGAGGGGAGCTGCGCCAAACAGCAGGTGTACAATCCTCACTTAACCCCCACATGCTGATTCCTTGTTCTCGATGTAGGTCAATGTCATCCATGACACCCCTTTCCAAAAACAGTGATCCCCAACAACATCGCATGAGAAGGTAGGGTCAGACTGCAAGGTCTGTGAAAACAGACAGCCCGGTCCTAAGGCAAGACATGCCGATCTGGGACCATGGTAGGGGTTTAATGGAAAAGTACCAAAAATGCATTATAATGTCCTTCGGGAAACTGTCAATCCAAGATAATTATGCCATCAGTAAAACACCCTTAAGAACTGACCCAGTAACCAGGGATCAGGAAACATACATAGACAGCAATGTGGCCTTTGATCAAACACATAGCGATGATAATAAGAAAATTGTTCTACGGTATATCATCCAACTTATAGGTAATGGTATACATCTAAGTCCAGCAAAGTTATAGCGCTATTTTACTCAGCCCTTATCAGAACTGTCATTGAATACATTGCCCTTTTAGCATGTATCTAAACAGACACTTGCAACAGTTGGAACACCCACAAAGGTTTCCCACCAGGAGAATTCAGGGCATGAATACCATGTCCTACACCGATTGCCTAAAGGTTCTGTCTTTGTATTCAGTCTCCTGCAGGCTGCTGAGAGGGGATCTTTGCCTGGCTTACAGGGCTTCTACAAACCCAGTGCTGATAGATCTGCTGCACATGTGCAAAACCAACAACACCAGAAACACTAGATCCAGGGAACTGAATTTTACTCATGACATAAACAGAGCATGCTGAAGAGACAGAGATGTGTCCTAAAGGATGCCCACACTAAGGAATAGGCCCCCCCATTCATGTAAAACAGAGTCCATCCCTGACTAGATGGAAAATTGTAAATTTTCCCCTGGTCTGGCCCCTGTGACCCTTATGGACAGAGGTTGTCAGTAAGAAAAGTTTAATCCTAACTAACATCCTCCCTACAAATTCTTACTTACCTCCCTACTAACACGCCATCCTCTATATAGATGTCTATAATACTCGGGGACCCAAATGGTTTAGGGTGTGTGGCTAGGCTTGTGATGGCCCTAGTTGTCGTTATCCTAGTAACAACTTATGAATCTATGAACTTGAGTGATTTTCCATAAAATCAAATATTTTATGATGGACAGGAGAAAAATATAAGGCAAAATCAGGGATATTCTGTAAAACTATGTTTAGTTTATTTATTTTTTATTAATTGATTGATTGATTGATTGCTGTATGCTTACCAAGTAAGTGGATTGGACCCTTTTCAGATACAACCTGGGATCAAATAGCAGTAAAGAGAACACTTTACAAACGTACAATAAGACATTACATTCATGTACAAACTTCATATTGCTTTATGTTCTAGACGTAAAGTTTAATTTCCATATGTTAGTGCAGACCTGCGTGTTTATTGCCTTTCACCCTCTGAGCACCAGGTGAGGCGTTTGCTGTCCTGTAATAACCTGTGCTATATATATATATATATATATATATATATATATATATATATATATATATATATATATTTAGAAATGTATCTGTTTGCTAATTAGATGCCTATACACTTCTGTTGGTATAATATATGTAGGAATAATATAGTCGGTTAGATGCATGTATTTCTGTTTGCTAGCATACATATAATAAAGGGTTAAACTGTTCTTAGCTAAGAAACAAGGAAAAAATCAAATAAATAAGTGGCATTCATGCCATGTAACGTGAAGTCTGGTATAGCTTGAGACAAGCTGACTGTTTAGTGTCAAGAACATCTTCAAGGTTTAGAGATAAGGACCCAGGTGCAAGGAAAGAAACCAAGTTGGAGGCAAGAACAATTTACTGAACTGTCACGTAATTCACCTTGAAATGAGGACATGAAGGAGCTTATTAACAGACTGCATAACATCATCGAAAGACTGCTTTGCCACAGAAACATTCCAAAACAGGAAAGACTCCCTAAAAAGTTTAATTAGCAGACTGCATGACATCACAGTTTTCTCACAGAATAGGAAAGACTCCCTAAATAGCAAAATAATGACTTTGAGAGTTCCCAAAAGACTGCTTTTATAAGAATATATATATATGTGAGATGTATTCTGATTTCTTGAAAAATCTGTTAGAGCTGTTTCATGGAGAACATCACTGATGTTGTATTGAGAAGAAACTTGAAGACATTAAAGTTGCAAACTGACAGTGTTGTACATTTCATCTGTTATATAGACAGTTACTTTAATGGTTTAATAGGTCAATAGCCTGCAAAGTTTATCTGCAATAACCAGGCTTTTATTCTACAAGGCACTAACAGATGCACATTTAACAAACATTTGGATTTAATTATTAGGCACCGACATACAGCTGTAGTTTGACAGCTTCAGAAAGACAAGACTGTCGGTGACTTTCAATCTGTCGATCATTTTTAAATAATTCTTCAACCTGTTTTAGGCAGAATTTTCCATAGTGCTACATTTCACTGGAACTAGACTGAATTACAATGTAGTAATCATTTTGCTGTATTTAATTATTCATGAATTCATTCTCGTAAACCCACTTTATGCTATTCGAGATCATAATGGGAGCAGGTAGAGATTTCCTGACAAGCTATAGGAGAAAGCCATAAAAACAGTTCAGATTCATAGATTCACAGATATTCCAAGGCCAACGAATCCTATGACCATTCACACCTTACTAGTACACTCCCTCAGCAGCACCTCCTTTCTCCAGGAGGGCCATATCAGTAAAACCCCGAGTAAATTTGTGGACACCCATCCAGTCACTAGTTTATGTTTAAAGTAAGATAATAAATCACACTGCTTAACATGTAGGAGAATTGATTCCAAAGGATTGGGAGGTGCTGACTTATAAACTTGCCTCTCCACTGTGCTGTATTTATCTGATGAAGATTTAGGTCTTTGGTTCTAATATTGGTGGAAATATTAGACATGGCGAAACAGGAGGACCAAGACAATTAGGTCTCTAATAGCGCAGTAAGCAAGACAGCTCTCCCTTCAAAAGTTTGTGAGACACTAAATAAAGAGAGAGAGCTTCCAGCCTCTCTTGGTAGCTCAGGGACGTTAGTCCTGTGATTTTATTGGTTAGCAGCATTTGGGATCTTTCTAACTGTTCAATATGTTTAGTGAGATACACAGCAAAGGGGGTGTTGTACTTGATAACTGAGATTGTGATGCTCTAATGAACACAGTTTTTTTCTTTACCTACCAACATTTACTAACATTTTTAACAAGGTACTGTGGACCAGGGTATACTTGTGCTTATGTTCACTTTGCAAACTCCATAGTTTGCTTTTCGGCAGGTTTATCTTAATTTTTGGATTTAATACTGACTGTTAACTGTATTCTTCTGTGGATTTACGCTTGGCGTTATACCAACAGTTGTGAACATTTTTCTCTTATTGAACTATTAATATGGGTCCTTCTCATAGTACTAATTTAATTATAGGTGAATTCATCACAAACTAAGAGAAGAAACATTGTTTTGGGACTTTATGGTTCTGTTTGAATGTCATTATATAACTAATGTTTCTTTAAAGTTCCATATATTGGTTAATTGTTTTTGGCCCTCTATATTGACACTGGCTGTTTTCTCTACCGACAAAGCATTATGGATCTTTTTAAGATCATTGATAATTTGTTTTTTCATGATACTCTTGTGAATTAGATACCAGTGTTTTTTCCATAGACCTAACCAATGCACATGTTGTATGTACCTAGGTTAAGAAGGGATTGATAATTGTTATATATCTAGATTAGGGGCCATTATTAAGTACCTCATTTGACTTCTTAACAGTTTTGTACTCCAGTTTACTAAACATCATAGGTATATATACAACAACATGGTTCAAACCCAGTTTTTATCCTACCTACATGTCTCTTTTAACTATTACTAATTGCATATGGTTTTGTACTGTAGTCATCTTAGTTGTGGAACACATAATATATTTATGTGAGCCATTAACCTGAAGCCCCATACACTATATATTTTCAATTGGTTTCATATAAGCTTTTTGGATATTCATCCAAATTGGTACATTCTTTTTATATCACTAGGGACGAAGGCCCATACATATCTATGGTTCTTATTATATCAATAGATTTTATATAATACATGGGACGAATATCCAGTTGGAATTTATCAGGATTTGTTTTCACAAATGACCTTTCGTTTGGGCTCTTTTCTTAATTATTGGTAGCAGAGACGAACAGTCGGCTACAATAAATATGTTATGTCCTCGTGATATTATAGTAACTTATGTTCAATATTCAGACTGTATCTCATGCTTTCCATAATTGACCTGTTACATTACAGGAAGGTTTTTGGGCAGTGAGACGAATTGTCCACTGTATTTACATTTCAACATTATATATACATTTGGTCATACCAATTATTATACTAATATAGTGGGGTTATTTGGTTAGAGGCTTGCCTTATGAATGAATATTTTTTTCAAATTATTGTTTTTGATTATTTTTCCACAATTATCTGGTCATATACAGTATACAACCATATAGATAGAGAGAGAGATATATATTTACTGTTTTTGATATTTTGTGACTTTTGTTTGGTAGGCTTAAGAACTTGGTGTTGTATATCACACATCAGCCTCAATATGGACCTTAATGGTATTTTGCAAGGTCTATCAGCTGACAAAGACAATCTTGAAGCATTTGGCTTCAATAATAGGGGGTCAACTAATAGCAACAACATTGATTGTGATTCCAAACAAAAATGTAGGTTCATTTTTCATAATTTGACGAAGAACGTGAAACATCTTAGGTCTAACATCTGGCACTTGAAGTTATTCAAGGCCTATAAACTAAAAGACATTACACCTAGCGGTCTTAGGATCCATCTACAACCCCTAGTGGCCAATATTGGCCAATATTGGCCAATATCAACAAGAGAGCAGAATATAGAGGAAGGCAATCAGTGAAGTGGGAGACTCAGCAGGTAAGTCTAAAGGTAGGAGAATGTAGACAATATTCAGAGGCTAAAAGGAAGAAAGTCAGGAAGGTAGAGGAGAAGACAATGATAAGGATGCCTTAGGACAAGGAGAGTTAATATATAAGTGAATCCGAGGAAACTGGGAACAGAATTATGGGGGTAAGGATACAGAAATAGGGTAGAAAATACAGTATAGAAAGTTAATTAATGAGAAAGCTAAGTACCATTTCCAGGAACATATCTCCTTTTTGTCCAAAGATTTGGCCAATTTGGAACAACAACTGATCAAGAGAAAAACACAGAAATTTAATCGAGATTTGCACCGCCCAAAACCCACCCCCATGATATGTCATTCATGAATATGCATTCCCTCCGAATGTACCATCCGATGTCAAAAAAAGAAAACAAGTGCACTGACATGTAATATAATGAGAAGTTATGTACCTACCATAATGTTCCATGTTAGTTGTCTTCTTCTCGCCTTCTTTCCTGCTGGTTGGGTTTGGAGCCGATCTTCGGCTCTGACTCGGCCATCTACTAAAGCTCGTGAGCTATTTACTGGCTCGAGGTCTCCCCTTATCCCGCAATGCTTGGCACTAGATACCCAGATCTCATTTGGCAGAGCTAAAACCATAGAAAAAATGTTAAGGACACCTGTCCAAAATACAAGGTTTACCTACAGTACTAAAACAGAGGAGGACATAACCCAGATAAGACTCAGCCAGAGGAAGAAGGCCTCAAAAAGGGACTCTTTACGGTCTGTCCAGGCTAGGGGGATGGAGGGTGGGATGCAAGAAAGAAGGTGAGAAGAAGACAACTAACATGGAACGTTATGGTAGGTACATAACTTCTTAATGTTAAGTTGTCTATCTCACCTTCATTCTTGCTGGTTGGGACAGCGTCCCTAGCACCTTAGTCCTGAGTGGCTCATCGGAACAGACTCTTGAGCAGAGTGGAACCAAAATCAGCTCTACTCCTAGAGGCCATATCCAACTTATAATGTGAAATGAAGGTATGAGGAGTGGCCCATGTGGCTGCAGCACAAATAGATTCCATTGGTAGTCTAGCTTGAAAAGCTACCGAAGTAGCTAACGCTCTAGTGGAATGACCTTTAGGTTTAGTAGGGAGTTCTTTATGTCTCAGCTAATAAATCAAAGTAATAATAGAGGACAACCACCTGGATAAGGTTACTTTAGAAACTGGAAGGCCCTGTTTGCCCTCAGCATAGGACAGGAAGAGTTGGTCTGATTTTCTTGTTTGCTTAGTCCTGTCCAAATAAAAACGTAATTGCCTATGAACATCCAATCGGTGTAACTTTTGTTCAGCTTTGTTCGAATAGTTAGGAAAAAAGACAGGTAGAGCAATAGCCTGATTCAGGTTTGTTTCAGAAGGTATCTTGGGCAGAAAAGAAGGATTCGTCCTGAGTGACACTCTATCCTTGTGAAACACAGGGTAAGGAGGATGAATACAGAGGGCTTGAAGTTCCGAAACTCTCCTAGCTGAGGTGATGGTTACTAAAAAGAGAGTCTTCCAGGAGAGTAATTTTAAGGAACAAGAAGCCGCAGGTTCAAAAGAAGGGAGAATCAAGGAAGCTAATATCAAGTTTAATTCCCACGGAGGCGTGGGATCTCTGACTGGGGCCTAAGCAAAATAGTCCCTTTAAGAAAAGCCTTGCAAAGTTTGTGGGACATGATGCTGGTTTCTGACAGGCCAGCGTGGAAATTTGCAATAGCAGCTAACTGAACCCTAATGGTGGTAGACGAGGAACTAGCTTGAAAAAGTTCTGCTAGAAAATCTAGAACATGATGGAGAGGGGCTGTAAAGGGGTCTATATTCCTAGCCTCTGCCCAGAAGGAGAAACATTTCCACTTACTAGCATAAGTCTTCCTGGTGGTAGATTTGTGCGAAGAAAGGATGATTTCACGCACTGGCTGAGAAATATGTGGAAGCCTGGCTAAGGTTGGAAGTAGAGCAACCAAGCTGTGAGGTTGAGAGACTGAAGGGATTGGTGCAGCCCACCTGACTGGTGGACCAAGAGGTCTGGCACTGGGTCCAGATTCCAAGGCTGCTCCAGCAGATGACGATGCAGGAATGGGAACCAAATTTGTCGAGGCCAGTAAGGGGCAATGAGGATCACCCTGGATCCCAATGTGGTCACCTTCTGAATTAGTTTGGGAATTAGGGAAAAAGGTGGAAATGCATACAGAAGACCCCAGGGCCAATTGTGAACTAGAGCGTCTCTGGGGGAGTGGCCGGGGAGGGGGAAGAGAGTGAAGAAATCATTGCATTTGCTGTTGAGAGGAGTTGCAAAAAGGTCGCAACAAGGTTGACCCCATCTGTGGAAAATTTTGTCCGCTACTGACTGATTGAGAGACCACTCGTGAGGCATGAGAATAGCTCTGCTTAGCCTGTCCGCTATGACATTGGACTTCCTGGGGATGTGCGTTGCTATCAGAAACCATTGAGAGGAGATCGCCCACTGCCAGAGTCTGGGTGCTTCTCAACATAAGGGATAGGACTTGGTTCCACCCTGCTTGTTGATGTACTACACTACAGACATAGTGTCTGTTTGAATTGCAATAGTCCTGGTGGGTAGAGAGTCCTGAAGAGCTTGCAATGCTAAAAGCACTGCTCTCATCTCCAAGACGTTTATGTGCAGGTGGTACTCTAGAGGTTGCCAAGTGCCCTGGACAGTCCTGCCCTGAAAATGCCCCCCCCCCCACCCAATCAGGGAGGCATCCGTGGTCACCATGGCAACAGGAGGAGGAAGAACAAACGGTCTGCCCTGGAGTACTAGAGGGGAGACCATCCACCAAGCCAGGTGGTCTTTGCATGATTGAGTGATTATTATGTTATGAGACATCGGACGTTGTTGAAAAGACCATTGGGTAAAGAGCATCCACTGAAGAATACACATGTGAAAACGAGCCAGGGGAACTAGTATGATTGCTGCTGCCATGAGACCCAAGGTTTTTAGTACAAATCTGGCCTGAATCCTCTTGCACTGTAGTAAGACCTGTACATGTCGGCGAATGTCTGACACTCTGTCTAGAGGAAGTTTTGCAGACAGCTCTTTTGTATTTAATCTTGCACCTATAAAGGTTATAGACTGACAAGGCGACAATGCAGACTTTTCGAAATTTATTGAGATACCTAGCTCGGTGCAAGTTTGGATGGTATAATCCCTGGCTTGTAGTAGCTGATGCCTGGTGGAAGCAGTAAGGAGCCAATTGTCTAGATATGGAAACACCTGGAATCCTCTCCGTCTCAGGTGAGCTGTAACCACTGCCATGCATTTAGTGAACACCCTGGGGGCTGTGGTGAGACCAAAGGGCAGGACTCTGAATTGATAGTGACTGGCTCCCAGCCGGAAGCGGAGAAACCTTCTGGAGCACCTGTCCATTTTGATATGGTAGTACGCATCCTGAAGGTCTATGGAGCACATCCAATTGTCCTGACCCAAAAAGGGTAGAATGGACTGAAGCGTGACCATCCAGAACTTTGTTCTTTGAACAGATTTGTTTAACCTGCTGAGATCCAAAATAGGTCTCCAGTCCCCTGTCTTTTTTGGTACCAAAAAGAACTTGGAGTAAATTCCGGATCCTTGCTGGTCTGCTGGGACTGGCTGGATGGCCCTTTTTTCTAGCAGTTTTGAAATTTCTGGCACTGCTTGTTCCCTTAGACTCGGTGGAACATCTGGAAGGGACTTGGTTGTTTGTACAGGGGTGTGGACAAAGGGGATTTTGTAACCTTTGGATATGATGGACCGTACCCATTTGTCTTGTGTGAGGAGTTGCCAGGCTTCTGGATACAGTGACAATCTTCCCCCAACTGCCTCCGAAGGTGGACAGTCGGGCAGCCCCTCAGGGGTGCTGAAAGGGTTTGTCAGAGAAAGATTCTCTGCTACCCTGATTTTGCGGACCCCCTCTGCCCCTCGGGTGGCGTCTATTATTGTTCCCTCCCCTGCCCCTGGAGGGAAACTCGCCATGTGTGTCAGGCACGACTCCCTGGAGTTTCCGAAACCACATTTTCCCACTCTTCTGACCCTTAGGGTATGGTCTAGAGGGAGTAGAAAAATAGACTCCCACAGCAGAGAGAGTCTTGCCTTCCTGCTCATACCTGGTAAGGGTATTCTTCACCGGTGGTCCAAACAGAGCCGAACCATTGAAGGGGGTATTGGTGAAAGATGCCTTAAAGGGGTCAGCAAAGTTACATAACTACATCCAGGCATGTCTTCTCAAAGCCACGCCTGTACTTGCGACCCTACTCGCCCCATCGGCTGCATAAGAAATGAGCCACATGGAGGAGTTGACGATAGAGTTAAGGGTCGCCAGCTGGGAGTTAATCTTATCCTGAGCCCCCGCAGCTGATGGATCCTGAAGGGTATCACCAAGTTCCTTGAGAAGATCCCTTTGAAGGCGGGTGAAATGGCACAGATAATTCAGCGACTGCATGGAAAAGGTTGCTGAAGAAAACATCCACTTCCCGTACCTGTCCATTGTCCTAGACTCTTTATTAGGTGGATGGACAGGCACCGAAGGGTCAGCCAGCTCCTTCTTAGTAGCTGCTGCCACCACCATGGCATCAACGGGGACACCTTTTGCCAAAAATTGTTTGTTGGGTGGGGCTGTAATGAACTTAGTTGGCCTGCGGGGAGTTGGTTCCACTGTGTCCGGGGCTAACCACGCCCTTCGAGCCACTACTTCCATGAGCGGGTTGAAGGGTGGAGACACCCAGGAGGTGGAAGGGTGAGAACCAAAATGCGTCCAGGTATACCGACTCATCCTCGGAAGGGTTAAGGGCAGTCCAGTTCCCCCTCTGCTTAAGGATCTCTAGGATGTCTGAAAAAAAGACATCCTCAGAGGGGGATCTTGGGGACCCTTCCGAATCCTCCAAGTTGGTATCAGACGTGACTGACTCGGGGAGTCGACATGTTTCCTCTTACATTTTCTCTTCCGAGGGGGCTCCTCTGAATGATCAGGGGAGGCCTCGGAAGAGGAAGATACGCCCAATGGGGCGACCTGGAGTGTCTGTTCTCCACGGTTGGGGTCAGGAGGGTGGACAGAGACTGATGCAGGCACCATGGGGGAGGAGCCGAAGGGGCCGATCGAGGAGCTGACTCAGGAGTTAGCACACTCCTCGTGACCTCGAAGGCACCCCTATCAGGCAGAGCAGAGGGTCCCCACTCTGAAGAGATGTGAACCCCTCCCGGCACAGAGAGGGACGGCTCTGAATCCAATGTCGGGGCCGAGCTCACCTGCGCCGAAGCCCCAAGAGGGAGAATGGGGTCGGACAAGGGTCCAATGCCACTCGCCCCCTCGGAGCTGATGAGGGAGTCCCGGCACCGAGATCCCTCCAAGGAAGGAACCAATGAAGAGATCGGAGCCGGCGAAGGAGCTGAAAGATGTGGTCTTGGCTCTGATGTTTTCAAGATTCGAGCCCCAACCAGCTCCGGCTCCGAACACAAAAGGGGAGTCGGAGGAGGAACTGCTGAAGACACTGGGACAGCCACAGTCTGTTGAGAAAGGCTGGTTAACATTTTGGCCAGGGCCTGCGATTTAAGGAGTCTACTGACCACCCCCTCCAAGTCATGATCAGATAACCTGGAGGACCGAGAGGAGTGTGACCTATGGCTTCGTTCCGACTGAAGTAACGGTGACCTTGGAGCCGAACGAACCGATTCTAGGGAAGGGGACCTGGAACGCTTTCGGCTCAACGACGGTTCCGACACTAAAGTCGGAGCCAATTGAGGTCTAGGGTTGTCGGCTCCAGCCGGAGCCGAAGAGGAGGCAGATGCTCCACCCGGCGACGGCTCTGAACTGGGAGCCGACGGCTTGGCGGACTTTGAGTATTTCCCTGACTGAGGCTTCGGGAGGGATCCCTCTGGCTTACGTAAGCCTCTCAAAATAAGCTTGTTCCTATGCTCCTGCAGGACTCTCAGGCTGAAGGCATGACAGACCGAGCAGGAGTCCTGCAGGTGTAGGGAACCCAACCAATAAACACAAGAAGCGTGACCGTCTGTCAGAGACATCTTCTGACAGCACGAGTCACACTTCTTGAAGCCTGAAACTTTAGTTTCCTTGGACATACTGGCCCGGGGATACAAAAGAGATAAAAATTACACTAGTGTTTAAACAAGGCACACAGAAACACTCACACACTCGCACTAGTTAAGCAAATAATAATAACCACAAAAAACTATCACACACTTAATAACAACTATCCTTAATAAAAATATACAAATACTACAAGGCTAAACACTACTCCTATAGGTACAACAAGGGTGGGGTTAACCACTAATAGAGAGAAACAAGGGGGGGGGAGGGTAGAAACTCTCTAACAGAAAATGAGTTTCCTTAGTGGGACAAACTAGGGGATACACAGTCTAACTACACTACAAGGGAAAGACAATCTATATATAAGAAAAATACACTGTAAATATTAGCTAGTAATACAAAAAAGGATTAATACGACCTGAGCCAGTAAAAGCACAACCTCGTAGCTGAAGCGGCAAATGAGATCTGGGTATCTAGCGCCAAGCATTGTGGGATAAGGGGAGGCCTTGAGCCAGTAAATAGCTCTCGAGCTTTAGTAGATGGCAGAGTCGGAGCCGAGGATCAGCTCCGAACCCAACCAGCAAGAATGAAGGCGTGATACACAACTTAACATCAATAAATAAAACAGTAAAATGTTACCAACATCAGTAATTCCCAATATTACAATTAGAGTGCTAGAAATAGTGCATGCAACAAGGACAGTAAAGGAATCAGAGGATATAATATATGGGGAAAGACTAACAGTTACATTTCTTTTCAAAGAAAAGATGGGAGAAAGAACAGAATCTATATGCTATAAGGTACACAATGCACTAAAAAGACGTGTGAGAGAATCACAATTAAAAGTAACAACAGTGTTATAAGGAAGGGCCATGTTCAGGAGATGGAGAGCAAAGGTAGACAGTTTAATGCAGATACGAGAACATGCTTTTTCAAGGAGTTGGCTGGTGGGTTCAGTCAATCATATGAATGGAAGGTACAGACCAAGGTAGGTGAGTTTTTTTCTTTTTTAAACAGTCTGGTATTCCTTGTCAGACAGGATGTAAGATGAAAAGGAGCTGCCTTAGACTAGCAGTAACACTCCAACATACTAGAGAAACTGTGTTTTCTCCTGACAGCTTATTCATATAATGTGATGTATAACACATTACATTACCTTAAATGGATAGTCTAAGAGTAGCAGAAGGTATGTCTTTTGGCAGAAAGGACTGACCAGTAGTAAAAACCACTGTATTTATGTAAGACTTGATATGGAAAATAGCTGGCTAAGCCGTACATTCCCAAATATTTTACTGAAATTGTTATTAATAGGAAAAAAGAAGTTATGTCTTACCATAACGTTCCATCTGAGTTGTAGATCTTTATTCATTCTTTACAGATAGGACCTCGGTTCCATGCTCGGAACCGAAATGGCCATTTCCTAGCTCGTGCACGCCAAAAACTCTCAGCTAAGAACCTACCCACAATGCCCCTCTCCTAGATACTGCAGATTGAGTTTGCCCACCCTAGGTAAAGATGTAATAATAGAAAAAGTAGGAGGCTCTGTCTGAGCAGATACCCTAACCAGGAGTACCTGAGATCCACCAGGAGTCCAGGCAGGAAGTAAAGAATGAATAAATATCTACAACTCAGATGGAACGTTATGGTAAAACATAACTTCTTTATCTGAAGTTGTAAATCTTTATTCATCCTTTACAGATAGGACCGATTCCCCAGCTACTTGAGTCCTGGGTGGCCCTAAGGAAGGATATTCCTGAGCACCATAGAACCAAAAGATGCTCGTCTCCTGGAGGCCAAATCCAATTTGTAATGAGATATGAAGGTATGAGGTTTTGCCAATGTGGCTGCTGCACATATATCATCTATAGAGGTTCTGGAATGAAAAGCTACAGAGGTAATCATAGATCTGGTAGAATGAGCTTTTATTCTGGAAGGTAAGGGTAGTGTATTCTGTTGGTAGATAAAGGTAATGGCGTTTCTAAGCCAAGAGGATAAGGTCAGTTTGGAAACAGGTTTACCCAATCTGGGTCCTGCAAAGGCCACAAACAATTGGACTGTTTTCCTCAAAGATTTAGTCCTGTGCAAATAACAACAAAGCTGTTGGTGCACATCAAGGATGCGCAAAAGGTACTCCCTTCTATTAGAATGCCTTGGGAAGAAAACCGGCAGGTCAATAGATTGATTAATGGAAAAAACAGAAATGACCTTGGGCAAAAAGGAAGGGTCAGTACGAAGGGACACCCTGTCCATGTGGAAGTTCAAGTAAGGACTCTTGACACTCAAGGCCTGCAGCTCAGATACTCTTCTCGCTGAGGTGAGTGCTACTAGAACTATGGTTTTCCGAGACAAAAAAGTCACATGAATCAAAAGGCTCAAAGGGAGAGCCTGTAAGAGACTGAAGCACCATAGTCAAGTCCCAAGTATCTAAAGGAGGCTTGACTGGAGGTTTAACATGTAATACTCCATTCAAAAAAGTCTTGCATAGGCAGTGTGACATAATCGAAGAATTTTCCAGACCATTATGAAAATTAGCGATAGCTGCTAACTGTACAGTGATCATTGAAGATGAAGCTCCTGCATGCAGGAAAGTAGTTAGGTATTGTAGAATCTTTTGAATAGGCATAGAGAAAGGGTCTAAGTTCTGATCTTTGGCCCAAATAGAGAACCTAGTCCATTTACTAGAATAAACCTTTCTAGTGGAAGGTTTGTGTGAGGCCAGAAGAAATTCACGAACAGGAGATGGGATGTCAGGTAGTCTGGCAATCATTGAAATGGGGGAACCAGGCTGTGAGCTTGAGACTGTGCAGGTTCGGGTGGATCAATCCCTGAGGATGGGATAACAGGTCCTGGGAATGGTCCAGGATCCACGGGCTGTGAATCAGATGAGGCCATAGAAAATGGAACCAGACTTGACATGGCCAGTAGGGAGCAATGAGGATCACCTTGCTTTTCAACCTCTGAGCTTTCTGGAGAAATTTTGGGATGAAGGGAAACGGGGGAAAGACATACAGAAGACCTGGGGGACAATCGTGTGTTAGAGCATTCCTCTGTGATTCCCCCTGAGGAGGAATCAAGGCAAAATAGCTCCTGCATTTGTAATTTGGGGGGAAGCAAACAGGTCGCAGCAAGGATTGCCCCAATGCTGGTAGATCTGAGCTGTTATTACAGGATTGCGGGACCATTCGTGAGGCATCAGGATGTTCCTGCTCAGATTGTCCGCAATAAGGTAGGAGCTCCTGGGAATGTGCATTGCTACAAAGAAAGCAATTGGAAGCTATCGCCCAGTGCCAAATCCTCATGGCTTCCCAACACAGGGGGTTAGATCTGGTTCTGCCTTGCTTGTTGATATACCAGACAAGTGACATGTTGTCTGACTGAATTGCAATGGCCCCCGAAGGCAGGGATGCATGGAATGCTTGCAATGCTAAGAGAACTGCTCTCAGTTCCAGGACATTTATGAGCAAGTTGGCCTTGGGGGGGTCCAGGTGCCTTGGATAGTCTTTCCCTGGAAATGTCCCCCCACCCCAAAAGAAAAGCTTCCGTGGTCACCATGGCCATGGGTTGGGGAAGACAGAATGGTCGACACCAAAGATTATTTTGTGGCTCCATCCACCATAGCATTTCCTCCTTGCAACAGCTCATAAGGCGTATCATGTGGTTGAGTGGGTTGGTTAACAATGACCATTATGCAGAGAGGAGCCACTGCAGGATTCTCATGTGCAGTCTCGTCAGTGGTACCAAAGTAATGGCAGCTGCCATGGAGCCCAAGAGTTGCAGTACAAGACACGCTGGTACAAACGTGTGAGGCAGAAGGACTTGAATTTGGTGTCTTATTTTCAAAAGCCTGTGAGAGGAGAGAGAAGCTTGGCAAGATGTTGTGTTAAAGACTGCTCCAATAAACTCCAGTGTCTTTGTTGGAGACATCTGAGATTTGTCTTTGTTGATTGTAATCCCTAAGTGGAGAGAGAGATCTTGAGTGTAAGAAAGGCTGCGAACTAGGAGATTCCTGGTCGGAGCAGTAAGGAGCCAGTCGTCTAGATAGAGAAACACCTGGAATCCTTGTAGTCGAAGATGAGCTACCACAACTGCCATACATTTGGTGAACACTCGGGGGGCTGTTGAGAGACCGAATGGCAGTGCCCTGAACTGGTAGTGAGTGACTCCCAGCCAGAAGCGGAGAAACCTCCGGGAGCGGTGATCCATCCTTATATGGTAGTACGCATCCTGTAGGTCTATAGAACACATCCAATTGTCTCTCTCTAGGAAGGGAAAAATGGACTGTACTGTGACCATCCGAAATTTTTGAGGTTTGATAAATTTGTTGAGTAGGCTGAGATCCAGGATTGGTCTCCAGTCCCGTCTTTTTTGGCACTAAAAAGAACCTCGAGTAAAACCCGGATCCTGTCTGTTCTGGTGGGACTGGTTGGATGACCCTTTTTCTTAGCAGTTTTTCTATTTCTAAGGCTGCTAATCCCCTCTGATTGGGTGGTACATCGGGGATTCGTTTGACGGATCTGGGAGGTAGGTCGAAGGGTATTTGGTAGCTTGTGGATATTATTTTCTGCACCCAAACATCGGTAGTAATAAGATGCCAGGCTGGTAGATGCAGAGAGAAATGACCCCTGACTGCTTCCAGAGGAAAGCAATCGGGCAGCTGCTCAGGAGCGCTGGTAGGGTCTGCCGGAGAAAGAATCTCTGGCTCCCTGGTTACGTGAACCCCCTCTATCCGAAAAGGACGTCTTTCATATGAGTAGCCCCCTCTGCCCCGAGGGGATTGCTCACCATGACTGTCACGAAAGAATCCTTGGGATTTCTTGAACCATATCTTTCGCCCCTTCTGGTTCCTGGAGTAGGGTCTCTGGGGGTTGGAAAAACGTATGCTCACAGCAGACAAAGTCTTTCCATCTTGCTCACTACATGCAAGTGTGTCACGTACCTTGGGACCAAAAAGTGCAGATTTGTCAACAGGTGCGTTAACGAAGGAAGATTTAAAAGGGTCTGCGAAATCACACAACCGTATCCAAGCATTAAGTCTCATGACAACACCAGATGCGGCCGCTCGGGCTGCCCCCTCGGTGGTGTGAGATATCAAATGCATCGAGGAGTTTGAGATGGATTCAAGGGTAGCTAGCTGTGAGTTAACAGTGTCACGCACCTCATCAGGCAGTACCCCAACCAAAGAGGAAGCCATTTCAAAAATTAAGTCACTTTGGAGGCGAATAAAGTGCGCCAGATAATTCGACTGAATGGCGAAGGTCACTGAAGCATAAGCCCGTTTCCCCAGTCTGCCCATGATCCAGGATTCCCTATTTGGAGGATGAACAGTGGAACTATCTTCTGCCAATTCCCTCTTGGTGGCTGCCGCCACGACCATAGAGTCAACTGTCAGCTGCTTGGACCAGTGGGGCTGGTCTTCAGGTGTAGATAAAATGTTGTCTGGCCTCCAGGGGACAGGTTCTACATTCCTTATATTTTTTGGTCTTGGGAGGAGGTGAAACCTCCGACCCAGATAGAGCCTCAGAGAAAGGTATCTTGAGTTAACCTTTTAAAATAAGTTGATTCTTACGTTCTGCTAGTGTCCGATTAGAAAAACCAGCACAAATGTCACAATCAGCTTTAAAGTGATCCACGCCCAAACAATAGACACAACAGACATGTGTATCTGAGTTAGGCATCTTACGTCCACACTTGTCACACTGTTTAAAACCCAATTTAACTTTGTCTGACATGGTAAAAGGAACAATACTATCCTGTAGAAAATTTTTTTTAAGGAATACCACCAGTAAAAGAAGCCTGTCAAATACAGGCGAGAGAGACAGTCAAAAAAGGTAAAATTTTAAATTACCAAAAAAAAAAAAAAAAAAGTAGGAAGTAGGCCTAGGTTATAGGCAGCAGTGAAAAAAGACTAAGTTGTCTAACATTTTTGAAATTCAGAAGAAAAACTGTCATAAAAACAACAAATTACTACTTAGCTGGAGAGAGATGGCTAAACAAGTCTGACCAGGAATGTGGCAAACGAGATCTGGAGTATCTAGGGGAGGGGCATTGTGGGTAGGTTCTTAGCTGAGAGTTTTTGGCTTGCACGACCTAGGAAATGGCCGTTTCGGCTTCGAGGATGGAACCGAGGTCCTATCTGTAAAGTATGAATAAAGATTTACAACTTTTAACAACACCTCCCCTAATTCGCTCATCTCGCAGCAAAAAACATTTTAACCTTCAGCAGTTTCAAAACAAACTCAGCTTGATTAACTGGTCACCTCTAAAAACTCTCCCAATAGATGAAGCTGTTAACCACTTTAATAATACCTTTCTTACTATTCTCGATCATCATGCCCCCATCCGTTCTATACGAATGAAATCTAAGACAGCTCAATGGCTAACAACTAACACCAAACAACTTATCCTTAGTAAGAATAAAGCTTGGACTAAATGGAGAACCATGAAAGACTCTTTTGATCACCTTAGCTTCAAACAAAAAAGGAACAAGACTAAGCTTGCTATCAAACAAGATAAAAGGAACTATTACACCAAGCTACAGCAATCCTCCCACCGCCAACCACAAAAAGTTTGGAAATCAATTAACTCACTACTATCCCCCGGCAAGGTTGAAACCCCCAACCCACTAGGCTCCTGCCCTGACTCTTCCCTACAAACAGCTAACGCATTCAATAACTTCTTTACTTCAACCATACTTAAACTGGCCAACCAACAAAGCCCTGACCCCTCTTTACTAGGTAATACTAACTGCACTCCACCTCTATTTCAACTTAAACCCATACCTACTTCCTATATTCTTAATTTACTTCAGAAACTCAAACCCTCAACCCCCTCAGCTGACAAATTGCCAGCGGAATATCTCCAGCTAGGTGCTAAAGCTATTGCCTACCCTATCTCTATTCTAATCAACAGAACCATAAAAGAAAGTACTATACCCTCTCTCTGGAAAATCTCCCACATCATCCCTCTCTTCAAAGGGGGCGATTCATTTGAGTACTCGAACTATCGCCCTATAGCACTGCTATCTCCTATTGCTAAAATAATGGAGAAATGCATCCACAAACAGCTTTTAAATCACCTCCTATCTAATAACCTTCTAGCTACTTGCCAACATGGCTTTCGTCCCTACCATAGCATCACAACAGCCTTATTATCCTTCATAGACTCCATTAATATAAACCGGAATAACAATCTTCTTTCATCTGCATTCTTTGTAGACCTGTCAAAAGCCTTTGACATGGTGAATCACCAACTCCTCCTACATTGTTTAAAATCTCTCTCTCTCAATAATCTTGCTTTAAGCTGGTTTACTTCCTATTTTCAGAATCGGAAACAAGCTGTTTTATGGAACAACAATCTTTCCGAACTTCTCCCTACCACTTTAGGAGTACCTCAGGGCTCCATCTTAGGTCCTCTTTTATTTTCCATCTTTATTAACGACCTGTATCTAGCCACCCCACTAACTACTTGCATTCAGTACGCCGATGACACCACCATCATCTGCTCTGCCACAACCCAAGCTGACCTCCACTCACTTACTCAAAAAACTTTTACCACCATAGAACAATGGTTCTCCAATCACTGCCTTCTCTTAAACCCTAAGAAAACTAAACTTCTCCTCTTCTCACCCACACACCTGTCTCCCCTATTAGTTTCACACTTACTTCTAACAATGGCACCCTTATCTCTCCTGACCAAACAACCAAACTTCTAGGAGTTAATATCGACAACCTACTAAAATTTGATTTTCATATCAACTCTATCATAAAAGCAACTAACAAAAAATTAGGTTCTCTCTACAGAATCAAATCTTTCTTAACTCCTGAAGCAAGAACTACCATAGCCAGAACATATCTTATCTCTTCTCTACTATATGCATCTCCCATATATACTAATCTTTCTAAACATAACATCAATAGGCTTACAACAGCCTATAACAACATTGCCAAATTTGCCACTGCCTCTCCATATAAAACACATCACTGCCTGAACCTCCTTAACCTAGGGTGGCTGGAGTTACCTCACCTAATTCAATACTATCAGCTTACAACTGCCCATAAAGCCCTTCACCACCCAGAAAAGATACCAATGCTCTCCACCCTGATAAAACCCTATAACAACCTAAAAACCCTACGCTCTTCCAATAAAATACTGATTCAAACCTCTCTATCAAAGAATACAGCAGGTGACTCTATATTTTCCAACTCAGTTGGTAAAATTTGGAATACTTCCTACAGACCTCTTAGCCCAAACTTCTATCACACTATTTAAAACTCAAGTGAAACATTTTCTAACCAATCACTGGCTTTGCTCTTGCAATAACCCTAGCTGATCACGTACCTCCTACCTTCTCCTGCATCCTTTGCACTGTCTCCCAACTCTATTTCACCGTTTTATTTTTCATCTCTACTTAATAAATTGACTCTCTCAACTTCAAACTAAAATTTTCTAGTAACTCTATCTTTTGCTTTTAAACTACTTAATTATTTCTGTCTCACATTTTATATACCTGTACTGAAGAAATTTGATAGTCTCTGTTTTCACCTTTTGAACTTACTGAAAAGATAGCCTAAATGCCTGTTTTAGTTGCGTCTTAAATTCCCTATGTAATTATGAATGCCTGTTTTAGTTGAATCTCAAATTACCTATGTACTTTGACCTGTACTGTAGAAATTTGATAGTCTCTGTATTCACCTTTTGAACTTACTGAAAGGAAAGCCTATATGCCTGTTTTACTTGTGTCTTAATTCCCTATGTAATTTTAAATCCCTGTTTTAGCTGTGTCTTAAATTACCTATGTACTTTGAATGTATTTTTGTTATTATGCATTAGATAGTGGAGCTTTTCTCCTCGGGCCTCCACTGAAAATGGACATGTATCCAGTTGGACTAGCCCGGTTAACAAATGTAAAATAAAAAAAATAAAATAAAATAAATAAACTTCAGATGGATTATTTGTACTGTTAAATGACATGGCAGAAAAGTAGAAACAGCCAGCTTTTTTGAGCCTAAAGCCAAGATTCCATGGAGAAATGTTAATATTCTCACATCATGTATGCACGGGTGATTGCTTGAAGACTAATTACATAGGCAGACCGGGTTGTCACTCAATTCGCGACATGCCCACTTCTTAGGGTTACCACCTGTCCCACTTTGAGAGGGACAGTCCCTCTTTGGGCAGTTGTGTCCTGACAAAAAATATTAAAAAGGGCAAATGTCCTGAGATTGTAGGACATAATTATGTCCCATATTTTATGTAATAGTTGCATAAAATAGTTATTTCTGTATCTAAATACCTAAATGTTACAAGAAACATAATAAGCAACTAAACTGCTACAAGAATAAGCTTTTATTTAGGAAAAAAAGTTAAGTTCTATTCTTTGCACTGATCGTGGGTATGTGTCGGCCTGTAAAATCTGATGTGTGTCCCGAAAATGTCCCACTTTGGCCATTTGAAAAGATGGCAACCCTACCACTTCTGCACGAAACGAAATGGTGAGACCCTCAGGTAAAATATTGCCGACAAACCCAAAAATAATAAGCCCCCGAATCAAGGACAGGTTGTTTACATTACTTCTAAATTATTTCTACATTTAATAGAACAGCAGATGTTGCATCAACACACATTTTTTAAGAATAAGAAGTATGAATATATACTAACTGCAATGCTCAGTGATCTAAAAAATGAAATATAGTAAAATTTGGGCGATGAATAAAAATCTAAGGCAATGTCAAGGTCAAAATTATGAACTGACAACCATAATAAGAAATTTGTCTCTTTTTCCGGGTTTGATTTCTTCAAGACTTATGGGTTTCTAATAAATGACAGGAATGGACCCCATTCCTAAGTCGAATTACGATTAAAGTTCGTGAAATTAGTGTTTCAATCTTTGATGTTAGCCAAAAGTGCCCAGTAAGAAAGCTGAGCTAAAAGTTTATACGATTCTAGAGGGGCTTTCTCTGGACTCTAAGTTACGTTGCTTTGAAGCAACAGCAGTGAGACTAACAAAACATGTAACGATTCTTTTGGTTGCTCTGCCAGAAGACTAAACAAAATTTCAAAACTCCAAACTAAGATGTCGTAATCGTAAGCATCCTTCGAAATACTTAAAACTCCTCTCGGCCACGGGTGAAAATGAAAAAACAAACAAAAAACTTCTGTTTGATGGGCGGGATTATCGCTGCACGTGGGCACGGCTGCAGAATTACGAATATGGTCTGTGCGAAGAATTGTACGTCCCTAATTTGCATTATAAACTTCCGTATGAAGCAAGGAGGAAGTTATGATTAAATATGTTTTATACTGCGTCTCGAGTTCAATGGTGGAGAAGTTTTGAAACAGGTAAGTAAGTTATGGCTTAAAAGTGGAACAAGTATCCCAAGGGGGATCAGTGTACCTGAGGCTCACCTGGCGGTCAGTGTCCGAAGGTGATATTAACGGAGAGGAAAAAAAGTCAGTGAACCAGGGGAAAACAGTTGGTAGCTGTCATACTTGTGCTCGTAGCTGTCAGCCTTCCATTTTCCATCTACAAAATGTGTTTGGAGCACTACCTGTCATAATGTGGAACACATTAAAAACTTCGAAGAGAAAGCTTACAGGATGGTTAAAGTGTTGTGTGTGTGTGTGTGTGTGTGTGTAAGGCTATTTCAATGAATTTACATTAGCAGCCAATTTCTGTGTGGAGCTGTGAGGGACATGGATTTTTTAAGACTCAGAATGAGGATCATTCCTCATAATGAGGTATACTGGAGAGGTATGCTTGTACCTGTGAAAATAAGGGAATTTAAAGTTAAAATGAGGAGCAGTACCTCTCAACTGTCCAGATTTTCACAGAATTCTGGATTTTTGCCTCATATTCTTACTGTGTTCCTCATAAAAGTTGTGGTTTTCTGGCATATCAGTGAAGATTGAAGTAACTAAATAATACCAAATAATAACATTCATTTGAGTTTCGGACTTCCAGTCATTTGGAAAATATATAATAATTCAACAGCCTTTTATTCTATCAACTTTCTAAGTTTATAGGAGCAATATTTAAAGTCTGTCGCTATTTTTGGGCCTGTGTCTCCCCATTATTTCTGGCTTTGCTCAGATTTCTCACACTGAAAGTTGAGAGGTAGGAGGGGCATTGAGGCAGTGTGGTATACACACCAAAAGAGAGTGGCACAACCATCCTCGTCTTGGATGCCCATGCAAGTAAAATGTTTATGTTTAAGACATTGATGTTCAATATATATATATATATATATATATATAAATAAATATATGTATATATATATATATATATATATATATATATATTGGAAAATGTTAACAGAGTTCTGATTTAGAGGCTGATCACCATGCATAAAAGGTACTGCAGGTCCAATAAAGGGATGACCCTTCAGAGGTAACATTAGCAGGATTGCTGTTTCTCCATTTTCAATGGGACATGCCAGAAAATTCCAGATTTGTGACTGCCTAACAAGAAAGAACAGAAGATTTCATGTAATTTGTCATTTTTGGCCAGAGGCCTTATTAAGAATTACATTTACTATTTTATGCGAATCTGACTGTAGCTTTATTGAAAATTCTATACTTAGATTCTCCTTTAATTATTTTTATACATAGATGCATTAAAAAGTATAACTGAATCACAGTAATGACTGAAAATTATAATTTACAACACGGGTATCATTTTTGGGATTTTAGCTCATGAAGAATGAATTTAACTCTAAGTTTCTGACCCAGAATGACGGAGTTATGCTGTAGCTAAAAACACTTGAGATCTATGTCTGCTTTGGTTCATAGGTGTGTACTAGGCTAATGGTCCTGGAACCTTTACAAGCCTAGCCCATAGGGTTACCCTGGCATCGTGCCGCCCAACCTTAGTTCCTAGTGCCTCCTGTCGAGTAGAGCCACTGGAGTGATCCCCGAGGTGAATTTTCTATTTCCCATTCACTCATCAAGATTTCTCTTGAAGAGGGCCAGTGAGGTGCTCTGCTTGACATGTATGGGAAGTCTATTCCATAGCATGGGTAGTCTCTGGGTTATGAACCTGTCCCTCCAGCATGTTCTGTTGATTGTGGTAATGAGGTTGAGGTATCTGGAGCGTGTGGTGCAGAGGAATTGGGATTTCTTTAGATGTAGCATTTCTAACAGAGCTGGGTCAGAAATGGCTTTGTAAGTTAAGCAGAGATTGCCTCTAAATAGGCGATATGAGACAGAGAATAGTTGGAGTTTTTTGAGTCTGTCCGTGAAGGACAAGTGTTTAAGGCCTAGGATCCTCTTTCTGAGGTACTTTTGCAGTGTATGTATTTCTTATAAAAAACAAGGGGCAGTACTCCTATTGTGACAAAGATTATGCAACTGTACATGGAAAGCCAAATATATAAAATGCAGAATTCTCATGTTACAGAGTTGGATCATTTTGTGATAAATTAAGGTTAGGTGTGTGCAGTAACTGAAAGTGTGAAAATTTTATAGAAGTTAATAACAGGTGAAATATACACACACACACACACACACACACACACACACACATGAATCGGTTACGTGGATAATCGGAGAATGTATGTATGGAAAAAGATGGGAAGGGGTGGATGCTTTGTAGGGGTATCACCACACTCATACTGTCAGGGGTGTTATGGGGCAGAAAAGTTTCCAGAAGTGCAGTAATGTTTGCACAGTATCGAGTGCAGTCGTCGTGCAAATTAAATAATTACCTTTTTTAAATATATGAATTAAAGGTTAAATGAGCAAATTTAAATATCATAATATTTTTTTTGATGTTGTATTTTCATGTAAAATAACTCTTCCACCAATGATAAATGTGTTTTGAGACAAGAAAAAATGTGAGCATTACATTTCATCTTGCCCTTTGTTACTGCGTTTTAAAATATTTTGCTATAAGACTGTATTTATGTTGCCATCATGCATATGCTGCACTTTGTTTTCAGGTGCAGTACTTGGAGAAGAGGGGTGAAGAGAGGTTTTAATATTTTTTTTTTCATATTTTACTTTAGCTCGAGTTTGTGTAACCTTAAAGTTGGTGGTGAGAATATACATCAGAGTGCAGGAGGTATCCCCTGCAAAATGATTATTTTTTTCTTACTATGTTGGGCAGTGATGTTTCAGTTCTGCTGTTACATGTGTTTTTAGATATTTTAGTAGTGATACTTTTTGTCAACTAACGCAGATTGATTTTTATTTTTAGTTAATCCATAAAGGCACCTTTCTGTCTAGATTTTAAGTAAGACTGCTGCAGTCCATTATTGACTAAAGAAATGTGCATTTTGTAGGTTTCGCATCAATATACCAGAAATTGCTTTAGATGTAAGACGTATATATGAAATTAAATGTAGCTTTAAGTCTGGCATTTGTAACATTTTTCAAAAATTTTCAACATACTTATTTTAGGGTATTACCTGATGAACTCTTGACATTGTCAGTGCATCATTCTGTCAGAAAAAAAATTTATAATTATGTGGAGATTTTTGCTTCAAGTACATGTAATCGTCTTTCGTGGTAGAATGCTTTTACCAGTAAAAAGTTGAAATCAAAACGTGTGTGTAAAGAGAGTGGAGGGTGTGATGCTTTATTTATAAATTATATTCTTTATTAGTTTTAGGACACTTTAATTTTTTTAAAAGACAGAAAGCCATGTTTGTGATGGAGAAATTGTTGTGAATTTGCCCATTAATTTATTTGTGATGCAGTCAGTGTTTAGTTTCTGTTTAGTAGAGACTGGATTTTACCAGAGCATGGAACAGATTTTAAGCAGAGGTAGTTAGTGTATGACTACTAGTCATCCTTGCCCATTTTGTATACATGTATTGTGTGTTTGTGTGTGTGGTTTTGATCTATGCATGTGTGTGTGTGTGTGTGTGTGTGTGTGTGTGTGT
>NC_056745.1:138948142-138955642 GCF_019279795.1 Protopterus annectens
AAGAAGGCATCTCTGATTAACATCAGTAAAAAACTGCGCTCCCTCATTAAATCATCCAAGGCCAGCTTCGAAAGAAAAATAGCCAATGACTCTAAGGATAACCACAAGGCCTTCTTTAACTATGTCAAGAGTCTAGGGGCAAACTCTCAGATATGCTCCGAGCTAGTGCATAATGGCCATAAATACACTGAACCAACCGACATTGCCAACATCCTGGCTGACAAGTTCAGTGCAAACTTCACCCCTCCCTCTTCACCAAAGGGGCTAGCACCCATCCCAGAAGAATGTGGCGTTCCAGATATCTCAGACACACAAGTAAAGACAGCCCTTGCAAAGGCCAAAAACACAGCATCAGTGGGACCAGATGCTATCCCAGGTTGTGTCTTACACGAGCTTCAAAATGAACTAACCCCCCATCTCAAATCACTATTCAAACTCAGCCTCTCTGCAGGCTATGTACCCAAAGAATGGCGAACAGCAACAGTTGTACCACTCCACAAAGGTGGTGCCACAACTGACCCTGGGAACAATCGCCCTTTAAGCTTGACTAGCTTGGTCTGCAAAGCCATGGAACACATTATCATGGAGCTCATTAACAGGGACATTGGGAACCTCCAGACACTGGACCCCACCCAGTTTGGCTTTGTTAAAGGCAGATCTTGCCTCCTGAACTTGGTCGACTTCTTCGAAACAGTCACCAAGGCCATAGATGAAGGGAAGGTGGTCCACACAGCATATCTGGACCTCGCTAAGGCGTTCGACACCATCCCACACTCAGGAATCATAGACAACCTCACCAGCTTAAATATTAACCCCTGTGTCACGAGATGGGTTGCCAATTGGCTCTCAGACAGAACCCACACGGTAAGAGTGGCAGGCGCCATGTCTGACTCTAAACCAGTCACAAGCGGAGTCCCACAGGGCTCAGTCCTGGGACCCCTCCTGTTCAGTATATATTTCTCCGAAGTACAGGCAACGGCGGAGGGACTGTGGCTAACCAAGTTTGCAGATGACTGTAAATTGGGTGCAATAATTGACTCTCCAGCTGACACAGACATCCTGCAAAAGGGTCTCGCAGAGACAAACACCTGGTGTCAAAGTCACGGCCTCAAGCTAAGTGCCAAAAAATGCATAGTAATCCCATTTGGGAAAAACAAAGTACCTACAAACTACCACATAGATGGGAATCCACTAAGTACAGAAGAAGTAATTAGGGACCTGGGTACTCAAGTAGATAGCATGCTCTCCTTTGATATCCACATAGCCAAAACGGTCAGGAAATCATTCTATGAGTTTCTCATCCAGATCCAAGGAGGTGATTGTGCCCCTTTACTCCTCACTCATTAGGCCCATAATAGAGTACAATGCCCCATTTGGGATGTACCTCACTAGACACCTGCAACAACTAGAAAGACCACAGAAGTATCTCACTAAGAGGATTAAGGGCCTTAAACAATTACCCTATGAAGCACGACTAAAAAAGCTCCAGCTCTTCTCAGTCGCTTACCGTCTTCTCAGAGGTGACCTATGTCTGACCTATAGGGCCATGTCAAACCCTGAACTAATGGACATGCTTCACCTCAAAAAAACGAGATCCCTCAGAATCACTTGTTCTAGCGACTTGAACCTATGTACAACAATAAACAGGACATGCTGGAGGGATAGATTCCTGTCCCAGCGACTCCCCTCACTCTGGAATAGAATCCCAATCCATATTCGACAGAGCTCCTCTCTGACCCTTTTCAAAAGAAATCTTGATGAGTGGATGGGTAATCGTAAGTTCTACACTGGGATCACTTCAGGAGCCCTGTTGACAGAGGCCCAGGTTACTAATCTAATGGGGAGGCGAAAGCTATCACTCTGTGGCTAGGCTTATAAATGCCCATGGGCAGATAGCCTAGTACTTACCTATGAACTTATGTGTGGATATACATATATATGTGTATATATATATATATATATATATATATATATATATATATATATATATATATGTGTGTGTGTGTAATATATATGTGTGTGTGTGTGTGTGTGTGTGTGTGTGTGTGTATGCATGTATACATGCATACCTATACTGTATACACTATATATGTATGGCATGTGTACATGCAAACATACACACACCGATATATTACAGTAACAAGGAGATAGCAAGTTTAGGAGGATGAATTAATACTAGGTTGAAGAAAGAAGGGTCAGACATATAAAGAACGTGGTAATCTTCTGTAGAAGAGGACCTTTAGGATCAGAGGAGGTTACTAGGCTAACGGCCCCAGGGCCCTTACAAGCCAAGCCAAGTTCAACCAATGTTCCCAAGGCAGTGTGGTTCAAGCAGACACTAAAATCAGCACTTATTGCCCCTGTCCAAGAGGGACACAGGTGGAACCCCCGGGGTGAATTTCCATCAGTTAACCCATCCAGTTGTCCAGATTATGCTTAAATACATCCAACGAGGGGTTTTGTTTAACACGAATAGGAAGCTTGTTACAAAGGTGTGGCAACCTCTGTGAGACAAATCTATCTCTCCAGCAAGATCTGCTGATATCAGGTTAAGGTCCTTTGAGTGAGTGACCCTGTGTGCCATTTGACTTGTGAATGTGCAGCATTTCCATTAAAGCTGGGTCAGAGAAAGTTGTATATACAAGGCACAGGTTGCCTCTGAGAAGTCTATGCTACACAGAGTAAAGTGACAATGATTTCTGTCTATCTGTATAAGACAGATCTTGGACCCTGAATTTTCTTTGTAATTAACCTTTGTGGTCTCCCCAGTTGCTACGGGTGTTTGGAAAGGAACATACCAAAGGGAGTGTTGTACTCTATTGTGGCCTGATGAGGGAGGGGTACAGGGGGGTTATAACCTCTTTTTTTCTGAAGGCAGTGCCCTTACTAATGAGAGGAGCAATATAAAATGCCCTTCTTACCAGTGTGGAGACATGGAGATCGCAGTTAAGGTTACTGTCAACCTGTGTGCTCAGATCTCTCACCACTGACTGTGT
The DNA here is from genome assembly GCF_019279795.1 of Protopterus annectens. NCBI lineage: Eukaryota > Metazoa > Chordata > Ceratodontiformes > Protopteridae > Protopterus > Protopterus annectens. Next base: position 138,951,139 of record NC_056745.1, read on the forward strand.
GCTTAGGATATTGCTGTTGATGTGGTAGTTTGCAGGAACATCACCTTTGCCGAAGTGGATGATAATGCATTTTTTTGCATTGTTTGTCCATGAATTTGGCACCAGTCATTAGTTTGCTTAAGACCTTCTTGCAGGATGTTGATATCGCTAGGGGTTTCAGTGACTTCTCCCAGTTTACAATTATCAGCAAACTTTGTTAGCCAAAGTCCTTTAGTTTTAGCCTGTACTTTGGAGAAGTACTTTAGCTTCCAGAAGCATAGAGAGAGGAGTTTGCTCTGAGCATTCTTTCTAGTATTTTGATGTTTAATCACTGCAGACCTGCAATAAATTCCCCAGTTTTCACCTTTATATATATATATATATATATATATATATATATATATATGTGTATATATATATATATATATATATATATATATATATAATTTCACAACATTTGTGTAACTTTGCTATATTTATGTGCATTTTCATGAAATCATACAGTGATGAGTAGTGGATTTATCAGGAGATGTTTTACCTGTATAGTGCCAACTGCTTCTGTTTGTTGAGGCCTTATTTAAACAGTGCCTTTAAAAAATTATACAGCTATTACAAGAGTCTTTTAATTGAAGGCAGAAGCAACGCTGTATAAAGATTATTTCCACAACAGTTTATATGTGCCCACATTTTGTTTAAAACAAATAACATAGTCAAAAACCTTTTACATCCTGGTCTGCAAGGCTATGGAACGTATCGTCATGGAACTTATAAACAATGACATTGGTAGTCTCCAAACTCTGGACCCTACCCAGTTCGGGTTTCTAAAAGGCAGATCATGTCTCCTAAACCTGATAGACTTCTTTGAAGCCTTCACCAAAGCCGTAGATAAGGGTAAGGTGGTTCACAGAGCCTAAATCTCGCCAAGGCTTTCAACACCATCCCCCACTCTGGAATTATAGATAAACTCACTAAACTAGGTATAAATCCCTATGTCGCAAGATGGGTTGCCAACTGGCTCACTGACAGAACCCACACTGTGAAAGTAGCAGACTCCAAATCCAACTTCAGACCAGTGACAAGTGGAGTACCACAGGGTTCAGTCCTAGGTCCTCTCCTGTTTGGTATCTACTTCTCTGAAGTACAGGCTAACACAGAAGGTCTTTGGCCAACGAAGTTCGCAGATGACTGCAAACTTAAGAGCCATAATCAAAACTCCTAACGATGTGGACATCCTACAAAAGGGCCTCACTGAGACAGATGCCTGTTGTTAAAGCCATGGCCTCAAGCTCAATGCCAAAAAGTGCATTGTCATCCCTTTTGGTAAAAACTCTGTACCCATAAACTACCACAAAGGCGGTAGTCTACTTAACACCTAATGTGTGATAAGAGACCTGGGGACACAGGTGGACAGTAGTCCCTCCTTTGATAATCACATTGCCACAGTAGTCAGGAAATCCTTCTACGTGGCACACCTCATCACAAAAGGTTTTTTATCCAGGAAAAAAGGTAATTTCTCCCCTCTACCCATCACTCATTAGACCCATTATAGAGTACAATGCCCCTTTTGGTATGTACCGCACAAGACATCTACAACAACTGGAAAGGCTGCAGAAATACCTCACAAAGAGGATTACCGGCCTCAAACAGATGCCGTACGCAGACTGTCTCAAAAAACTCCAGCTTTACTCTGTTGCATATTGCCAACTCAGAGGTGATCTCTGCCTAGCATACAAAGTTATGTCAAATCCAGAGTTGTTGGACATGCTCCACTTAAAAAATTCCAATCCCTCGGAGCTACACGCTCTAGGGACCTAAACCTTATCACCACAATAAACAGAACATGCTGGAGGGATAGATTCATGTCCCAAAGACTTCCCATAGTCTGGAACAAACTACCTATCTATATCAAACAAAGCTCCTCATTAGCACTCTTCAAGAAAAATCTTGATGATTGGATGGGAGATAGGAAATTCACCGTGGGGATCACTTCTGTGGCTCTGCTCGACAGGGGCACAGGAAAATAATTTTCTTGGGTGGCGAAAGCCAGGGTAGTACCATTTGGCTAGGCTTATAATAGGCCCTAGGACCAATAGCCTAGTACCTACCTATGAACAGGTTTAAAGCTTGTTATCTGTGCAGTAAATGTGTCATCATTATCAAAGTTTTTCTATATAAATTTTCAAATGAATGGTTTTCTGCAGTTTGGCAGGTAGAGGCTTGAGCTGTATTTTAGCAAAAGTACTTGGGTGAGTTAAGTCCTAGCAGTGAATGTTGTTGTACATATCACTCTATCTTCAGCAAAATGTATAACAGTATGCGTGAATAGTGGGCAGCATATGCGGCAAGTGATTATATTTGAAAATGGAAGCACAAAACACAAGAGAATCAAGTGCAGCCATGCTTATTCTGTTTGCAGAAGAGTAATAATTATGAACTTGCGCTTCAGAATGTCATTGGGCAGTGAGTAAACTGGATTTTAGTAATCAAAGGGTGCGACATACTTCATGATATGTGACATCTGAGAAGAATGGTGGTATATAGATTAATAGATAAGTCGTACAGATTCATAGGCAAGTACTAAGCTAGTTGCCCTTGCAGACCATTTTGCACCTAGCTAATTTTCATTTTGGTTCTTGAATTCATTTATCCTTTTTGGTGTTAGATTGGCCTTATCAGTGATTATGTTATCAGTGGATAGTAATATAGAGGGTTATGATTGGGTCTCCAATTATAACCGTATTATTATGTGTTCAAGACATGGATGCCAGTGAAATTCACCTTGAGAGTGAAGCTTGAGAGGAGACGAAATATAAAGCAGTATGCTACTGACGAAACATTTTCGCCATGGAACATGTTGTCTGGCAAAGATTTTAGAATCTAAATGAACAAAGTGCCAGGCCACCAAGGCTGTAGGTTATTAAGTTTATTCAACTTAAAAATAAAAATGGGTAAGCGCTTTCTTGCTGCAATAGATCGCTTCATCAGACAGTCACATTGAAAAGAAAAAAAACATCTGTATAGCAATAGTACTGTGAAATCATTTCCTGTTACAAGAAGTATGTAAAAAAATTTTTAACAACAATAAAAAAAATTACATCACATAATAGCAATATACTTACAAAACACCAAAGTACAAAACAGTTTTAAGGGATTCAAAATCATTATTGCATAGTTTACATCCTCTAGTATCTAGGTTTACTGAAGTTCCTGATTTTTATTTTGTGACAATGGATGGGGCACCATTATTTACGGTTATCCCCAATGCTTGGGGGGTAGACCACATGAGGCCTTTCTTGACTGGGAAAGATGGATTTTTTCGTGACAGATTGAACTTATCTGTACTCTTTTGGAAATTGTTTTAGAAAATAATGTGTTTGTTTTTAATGAGGGTTTTTTTTCTGCAGCAGGTTGGTGTGGCAATGGGCCCAGCATGTGCTAACAGCTATGCCAACCTAGCACTGGCAGAGTGGGAAGTAAGCACAGTATTAACTGGTAATGTGTTCCATCATCATATTTTGTACTATAAAAGATTTGTGGACGATATCCTTTTATTGTGGGATGGCTCTCTTGAATTGCTAGCAGAATTTATGTTTTTATATTGTACCACTGATTTCCTGAGATTCGCATACACAGCTTCTGAGGAAGAGATTGCATTTTTAGACGTATCCATCAGTGAATCAGTACTAGGATGTGTTAAGATCAAGGTTTTTAAAAAAGTCACTAGGAAGAATGTACTACTGCATAAGAAGAGCATGCATCCTCTGCACATACCGAGAAATGTGTTTAGGGGTCAGTTCTTAAGAACTATGAGGATTTGTAATGATGATGGCCTTCTGCAGAAGGAGTTTGAGATCAGACTTTCTAGCAAGAGGTTATGCACAGGATGAGGTAGATAGCTGTATAGCCCAAGTATGGCAAGAAAGGCAAGGCAGAGGGTGAGCTTGTTATGCCCAACGGCTGAGGAAGAGGCATCCCCTATATTTGCTCCACAACGTACAGTGAGGGTCCCAAACACATTTTCAAGTGATCTAAATACTTTCTGTGATATAGTGAAGAAACCCTGGGGAATTCTAACTGTCTTTGAAGAATTGAGTGGAGTTGTATCAGAAGTCCCACGGTTTTCTTTTAGAAACAACCCCAATCTGAAGAAACAACTATGCTATAGAAAGTGAGCATTAGGAGGGTTTCCGCTGTCCCATCGGCAAGGCACTTATCTTTGTCGAAGGTGGAAGGTGTAGTGCATGTAGTTTTATACAACCTGGCATGGGTTTTAAACATCCCCACTTAGGCTTTTCTGTTGAGTGTATATTTAATGTGGATTGTTCTACAAAGAATTTACTTTATTTGGCATTCTGCACCCTCTGCTATGCTTTTTACATAGGGAAAACCAATCGTTCCTTTAAGAAATGGATTTTGGAACATTTGAGAGGCATTAGGAATGGGAGGCAGGAAAATGCATTAGCACATCATGTGGTAGCTGAAGGGAACTCCCATAAGTTTAAGTTTCTGGCACTGGAGGTAGTTG
>NC_056745.1:138960642-139020642 GCF_019279795.1 Protopterus annectens
GCTGCAAGGGGAAGCACCTTGATTCACAGGAGGAATCTATCCCCGAAGACACTGATTGTGATGAGGGGGAAGGGTCCCCACAGTCTCCCCCAGACAACATCTCATTCGGAGACATTCTCGAGATCCCCAAGCAACAGGGAGACTGGAAGTTCTGTAATCCTTCTTCTGAGGAATCGGTGTTCCTGCATGCCTTCCATGCCCAGCCATCTACTTCCTGGGTGACTCCACCAGCAGATGACCTTGTTTAACTCATTGTGCAGCATGCCTGGAAGGCCCCGGACAACATAGAACCTGTCCCTCGGAGGCCAGACAAAAATGTTATCTACATGTGAAGACCAGCCCCACTGGTCCTAACAGTTGATTCTATGGTAATTGGCGTGGCCACCAAGAGGGAACTGACAGAAGATAGTTCCATCGTCCATCCTCCAAACAGAGTCCCGGACCATGGACAGACTAGGAAACAGACCTATGCTTCAGCGACATTCGCCATTCGGTTGCTGAACTATCTGGCACACTTTACTCGCCTCCAAAGAGACCTACTTTCCGAAATGTCTTCCTCTTTGGTGGGGTACTGCCTGATGAGGTGTGTGATATGTCGCCTCGTAGCTAGCTACCCTTGAATCCATCTCGAACTCCTCGATGCATTTGGTATCTAACTCCACCAAGGGGGCAGCTCGAGCTGCCGCATCAGGCGTTGTCATGAGATGTAATGCCTGGATGCAGTTGTGTGACTTCACAGACCCCTTTAAATCTTCCTTCATCAATGCACCTGTCGATGAATCTGCATTTTTTGGACCCAAAGTATGAGACACACTTACACGTAGTGAGAAAGATGGAAAGACCTTGTCTGCTGTGGGCATATGCCTTTCCAACCCCCAGTGGTCCTACTCCTGGAACCAGAAGGGAGGAAAAATGTGGTTCAAGAAATCCCAAGGACCTTTTTCGTGACACTTGTGGTGAACAATCCCCCCGGGGCAGAGGGGGCAACTCATATGGAAGACGTCCCTTTCGGGGTAGAGGGGGTCTGCATAACCAGGGCGCTAGAGATTCTTTTTCCGGTAGACCCTACCAGCGCTCCTGAGCAGTGGCCCGATTGCTTTCCTCTAGAAGCAGTCTGGGTTCGTTTTTCTCTGCATCTACTAGCCTGGCATCTTATTACTACTGATGTTTGGGTGCAGAGAATAATATCCAGAGGCTACCAAATACCACTTGATTTAACTGTCAGACCCGTCAAACGAATCCTCGATGTACCACCCAATCAGAGGGAATTAGCAGCCTTAGAAATAGAGAAGCTGCTAAGGAAAAGAGTCATCCACCCAGTACCACCAGACCAGACAGGATCCGGGTTTTACTCAAGGTTCTTTTTAGTATCAAAAAAGACAGGGGACTGGAGACCAATCCTGGATCTCAACCTATTGAACAAATTATCAAACCTCAAAAATTCCGGATGGTCACAATACAGTCCATTCTTCCCTCCCTAGGGAGGGATAACTGGATGTGTTGTATAGACCTCCAGGATGCGTACTACCACATAAATATGGATCACCGCTCCTGGAGGCTTCTCCATTCCCGACTGGGAGCCAGTCACTACCAGTTCAGGGCACTGCTATTCGGTCTCTCGACAGCCCCTCGAATGTTCACCAAATGTATGGCAGTTGTGGTAGCTCATCTTCGACTACAAAGATTTTAGGTGTTGCCCTATCTAGACGATTGGCTTCTTACCACTTCGGCCAGGAATCTTCTTACATTCAAGGTCTCGCTCTCCGCTTGAGGATTACAGTCAACAAGGACAAATCTCAATGTGTCCAGTGAAGACACTGGAATTCATTGGAGCAGTCTTCAACACAACATCCAGTCAAGCTTCTCTCCCCACTCACAGGTTTTCATAAAATAACACACCAAATCCAAGACCTTCTTCCTCAGTCCTATGTACCAGCACGTCTTGTACTGCAACTCTATTATATTGGTACCACTGGTGAGACTGCACATGAGAATCCTACAATGGCTCCTTTCCGCACAATGACCATTGCTAATTTACCCACTTGACCAGATGATATGTCTTTCAAACTGTTGCAAGAAAGAAATGTCATGGTGGATGAACCCATAAACTAATCTTTGGTGTTGACTGTTCTGTCTTCCCCACCCATGGCCACGGTGACCACAAACGCTTCCCTGTTAGGGTGGGGGGGGGCATTTCCAGGGAAAGACTGTCCAAGGACTGAGGGCAGTTGTCTTAGCATTTCAAGCGTTCCATGCATCCCTACCCTCTGGGACCATTGCAATTCAGTCAGACAACATCAGTTGTCTGGTATATCAACAAGCAAGGCAGAACCAGGTCTTACCCCCTGTGTCGGGAAGTCATGAGGATTTGGCACTGGGCAATAGCTTCCAACTGCTTCCTTATAGCAACACACATTCCCGGGAGTTCCAACCTTATTGCGGACAATCTGAGCAGGAACATCCTGATGCCTCATGAGCGGTCCCTCAACCCTGTAACAGCAGATCGGATCTTCCAACGCTGGGGCAAGCCTTGCTGCAACCTGTTTACTTCCCCCCTAAACTACAAATGCAGAAGCTACTTTGCCCTGCCCCCCCCTCAGGGGGGAGCCACCGAGGGACGCTCTAACGCACGATTGGCCACCAGGTCTTCTGTATTCCTTTCCCCCATTTCCCATCATTCCAAAATTTCTCCAGAAAGCTCATAGGTTGAGAAGCAAAGTGATCCTCATTGCCCCCTACTGGCCCCGGCAAGTCTGGTTCCCGTTTATATGGCTTCATCTGATTCACAGTCTGTGGATCCTGGATCATTCCCAAGACCTGTTATCTCATCCTCAGGAACTGATTCATCCAAACATGCACAGTCTCAAGCTCACAGTTTGGTTCCTTCACTTCCAGTGATTGGCAGGCTGCCTGACATCCCATCTCCTTTTTGTGAAATTCTTCTGGCTTCACACAAGCCTTCCACTAGGAAAGTTTATTCTAGTAAATGGACTAGGTTCTCTATTTGGGCCAAAAATCAGAACTTAGACCCTTTCTCTATGCTTATTCAAAAGATCCTACAATACCTGACTACTCTTTTGCATGCAAGAGCTATTCCCATTTTTCATAATGGTCTTGATAATTCTTCAGTTATGTCACACCGCCTATACAAGGCCTTTTTGAAAGGAATATTACGTTAAACCTCCGGTCAAGCCTCTCTTAGAACCCTGGGACTTGACTTTGGTACTTCAATCTCTCACAGGTTCTCCTTTCGAGCCTTTTGATTCATGTGATTTTAAATTTTTGTCATGGAAAACCTTACTTTTAGTAGCACTTACCTCAGAAGGAAGAGTATCTGAGCTGCAGGCTTTGAGTGTCAAGAGTCCCTACTTGATCTTTTACATGGATAGGGTGTCCCTTCGTACTGGCCATTCTTTCTTGCTCAACGTCATTTCTGTTTTTTCCATTAACCAATCTATTGACCTGCCGGTTTTCTTCCCTCAGCATTTTAACAGAGGGGAGTATCTTTTATACACCCTTTATGTGCATCGGCAACTTCGTTGTTATTTAGACAGGACTAAATCTTTCAGGAAAACAGATCAATTGTTTGTGGCCTTTGCAGGACCAGATTGGGTAAACCTATTTCCAAAGTGATTTTATCCTTGTGGCTTAGAAATGTCATTACCTTTGTCTACCAACCAGAATAAGCTGTCCTTACCTTCCAGAATAAAGGCTCATTCTACCAGATCTATGGCTACTTCTATAGCATTTCATTCCAGAGCCTCTGTGGATGATGTCTGCGCAGCAGCCACTTGGGTAAGACCTCATGCTTTTATATCTTATTACAAATTGGATTTGGTTTCCAGAGGACAAACCTCTTTTGGTTCTATGGTGCTCAGGAATATCCTTCCTTAGGGCCACCTAGGACTCAAGTAGCTGGGGACTCGGTCCTATTTGTAATGAATAAACAAAGATTTACAACATCAGATAAAGAAGTTATGTCTTACCATAACGTTCCATCTGTGTTGTAGATCTTTGTTCATTCATTACTTCCCACCCTCCCACCCTCCTTCCCCCTGCCTGGACTCCTGGTGGACTTTAGGAACTCCTGGTTAGGGTATTTGCTCAGACAGAGTCTCCTACTATTTTTTTTCTATTACTACATCTGTTATCTAAGGGTGGGCAAACTCTCTCTGGAGTAACTAGGAGAGGGGCATTATGGGTAGGTCTTAGCTGAGAGTTTTTGTCTGGCGCGAGCTTAGAAACGGCTGTATCGGTTCCGAGGATGGAACTGAGGTCCTATTTGTAATGAATGAACAAAGATTTACAACACAGATGGAACGTTATGGTAAGACAAAACTTCTTTTCCTGTTTGGAAATAAATTAATAGCATTATTCAAGCTGTATTGTCAGATATATATAATATTTGTAAAGCTTTAGTTTTATTTAATGCACTGATTCCTGTGATAATTCCAAAAACCCGTGTCTCATCTTTGCTTTATTCTTGCTGTAACCAGAAAAGTAATTACTAAAAATTGGAAAAGTAAAGTTACCCCCTCTAGTGTTGAATTTATTAGTATGGCAAAAATTGTTTGCAGTAGTGAATTATATACTATAAAGATGGGCGGATTGGACTATAAGCAAGGACCAAGTAGTGATATAAAAGGATAGGGAATACAATGATGGGTGATAGGGAGGGGTGAAGCAAGCGGGCTGGAAGGGAACCACTATGGTATCAGTCAGTTTTGTGGCTGACATGTTGGGCATGTACTGCCTCCGGTGGCCTGATGGACAGGGCTGCTGGGCATGCAGCTCAGCCACAGAAGGAGATGCTATACGGTGCCACTGCTGGCCTCCAGTCACTGGTCCTGTTTATACTTCACCCGCTGCTGCTTCTTACTGAGAGACTCGGGTAGTCGCTTGTACACCACCCCGAGATGAGGAGCCTTCACCTCTCTTCCACTCCTGAGAGATGGCAATGGGAGCCACCAGCGAGCCCCCCAGGCCACATTCTACAGCTGAGAGGCAGGCATGGGTACTGTTGGAGACTTGTTTGTTGAAGAGAGCAGAGGCTGCCACCTCACCACTGCCTATACCTTGGCTGATCCTGTAGGGAAAGAAAATAAAAGGAGAAAAGCAAAAAAAAAAAAAAAAAAAAAAAAAAGAGAGAAAGAAATAACGACATGGGAAGAGACACAAATACAATACATTAGTAATGAGTGAGTTTATTAAAATGGGACATTACTGTCAACAATACATTATACGTACCCTATAAACTATATAGTCTGTCTTACCTCCTGTTATAGGCCATCCTGTTATCCTGTGCTTCCTGAAGTGTTGGAAAACATAAGAAAATAGTAATCAACAAAGCTTTTCCCTGATAACAGAAAGCAGTTACAGGTATATGCACTACACAATGCAAATAAAAAAAAATCATGCTTACAATAAAAAGGTGTCTCCCTTTCTCTAAACTCTTTCTTGCCCCATGGTGGAGAGGGTCAGGGTGGAATCTCCACAGGTCATTAAGCTTGTGCCTGCACTCCTTGCCAGAGTGAGTAATGCTAGTGACATCACCCTCTGCCCTGGCAGGCTGATGCCAGGCATCAGTTTTGTAAAGGGGGCCCTCATACTCTCCCAGCAGGCACTCTCCATGGTTCCTGTTCAACAAGCACTGTACACAGTGTGATGCTTATCAATGGGTACAACAGGGCCACAATGGGGTCACACAGTAACAGTTGCATGATGCATATTGATAGAAGTGTGGTTAGGATTCATACTGGCAGTGCATGCACACTCGTAGTAAATGATTTTTTAACATTGGAACAAACAGACGCAAGCACCTTAATGCATATTATGGGTGACATAATGCTATAGGCCTGATTCAGAGACGATCGGTAAAATCATCTCATTAACATAATTATTACCCTATGAGGCTAGTTGTACTCCAGCAAAAAAACATCATTGCCATTGTGATGACTGTGCCTTGGCCCAGCAATCAAGGAGCCTCAATCCTCACCACTAACACCAGGGAGGGCGTCTCGTATAAGAGGAAAGGATAACAAATACACACAGTAAAGTACAATTTCCCTTAGGTGCACACAGAAATCACAGTCAGTCTGGGGCTGGTTGCTCCCTTGCTCTCCAGGTCTCCAATAAGACTCCCCACTGGCACAGCTATAGGATCCAGATCTCAGCCTAGCTGGCAAGCTAACCTCCAGTACCCTCTCTGTCCCACCAGTGCTGACACACCACACAAACTTTGAGATAAGTATTTGTACAATTTCACAGACACTCCTGGGAAAGGCTGACACAGATTCTCCAGCTGTGCCCCTTTAACCAGACTATACGGTAGTAATTTCTGCAACCACCAGCTAATACTTATCAGCTACCCAAAGGCCCTTAAAAGGGTGTCCAATTATTACTGTGCAATATTATTATCCAATTGATAATGTGACTATGCAGTCTAAGGCTTATTAGAGTGGGTTATTACAATAAACTCTATAAATATGCAATGTACTCTAGAGCTGATTATCTCTACACAAACCAGCCACATGTAAAGAGTTTTTAAAATATTTAATAATAAATAATTAAAACACGAGACAATACTACTACACCACAGTGATATCTAAGAGTTCAGAGATCACACAGAAACTTAAAACAATACAGTAGGAACATTCTGGTATAACAGGAAAACACTTGTCTAACTTTCTTCTAAGTCCCTAGCTATTACTACAAGAAAACATATTTCTAAGACACTACTTACATAAGACAACAGGCAGAGTGCTGATAAGTGGGGTATCAAGATCAAAATGCTCACAGTCTCTCTGAACAATAGTTTTTAAACTCACTAACAAACATCTTTGCTAGGCCCTCCCAAATTACATCATTTTGACACTTGGGTTTTTCCAGTATACACATTACATCATTTTGACACTTAGTCTGGAGTTCCCAGGCAAAAGGCTACATTATTTAGCAATCTAACACCTGCTCAGGAAACTACAACAATAAAAGACATTTCACATGTACACTCTAGCAATTATTCCTTAAGTTAAGACAATAGAAAGAATGTGTTCAGCCAGCCGCTTCAGCACCACTATTTAGATAATTTTACTTCAAAGAACATTTGAAATGCTTGGCTTAGTTTTCCTTACAGTAGATGGCAATGTTGCTACAATCTTGAAGTTCACATTTTACAGTGTTTCTTTCATTTAAGAACACAAGCCTGTATTTTACATTTATATATATATATATATATATATATATATATATATATATATATACAAATGATGGAATTATGTATCAAATTCTATTTGACTAGGCTGGCAGCCTTCGCCCATCTTCCCCCAATCTTCACAGCCATATTTGGGGAGTCTGCATTATGGTTAGCAATTTAGTGAAGCAGAATGTAGTGAATATTTGAGTGCAGTGCCATATAGACAAACTGACAACAGGCTGGACTATTGATAGTGGATGTCAGGACTGCACTGACCATACAAGGGTACATGAAAGTAGCAGGCACAGTAAAAGAGCAGTGGAGTATGTAGAATAACACTGTACAGGGCATGACACAGGACTGACAGACTGGTTGGAGGGGCTCAGGCTCACAGGGGACAGGGCTGGTGAGGTTGGCATCCTTTTGGGGGGCTAATCCTGATGAGGCACAGGGGAGATAGGGCAGGACCGGTTGTAGTCTTGCTGGGCAGGGGACTTGACTTGTTCTGCTGTTAGGTGCCATAACAGTACTCTGCATGCACATGGGCATACTACAGGGGATATGAAGCCTCCACTCCACCAAGCACAGACTGTACTATCTGCACATGATACCAGTGTGACCACTGCTGCCACACTGAAGCACAGGCTTAGAATGGTTACAGTATGGCAGCACAGAGGACTGTGGCTATTGTAAAGGAGCTGAGGACATTACTGAGTCAGTAGTCTACTGACATGGACAGTCTCTCTCTCTCTCTCACACACACACACACACACACACACACACACACACACACACACACACACACACACACTGATGCACATGTAACCTACAGATCTTATCATGAGACTGAAGGAATGGCAACAGGTGGAAAGGGTAACCACAAAGGAGACAGAGGTGCCACTACAGATCCTATGCACACTTGGCATGTGTATAACTGAGTAAGGTCAGACAAGGCCTTCTTTCAGCAGATGTGTCAGGGACCAGTGCATGACAAAAAAAAGCTGTGGGCTGCCATAATAGGGCAGTAGTACTTTTGCATTGTAGGATCACTGATACATTACTGCACACAAGGACCTCTTTTTTTCGGTATACAGTGAATTATTTTTTAAATGTCATAAACAAAGATATGTAAGGTCTCCATTTGACTTCGTAGGACTAATCCAGTCAGTATAAAAATATTTAATTATTGCTGCTGTACACTACAGGGAAAAAATTGGCAACCCCAAAGGGATACCAGAAAGTTTTAGTAATTGATTAGGCTAAATTTTGACACTGTAAGGAAGAAAGGTCTTGATTCTGTAAAAAAGTAGGCATTATCATTCTTATTATTTGTTATGGTTAGTCTTTATCCCACTTTTATACTTATGAAGTTAGTCTGCAGGTACGTTAAGTGTTTAAACTAAGGAATGATTATTCAAAATCCTTTGCTACAGCTTCTCGTTATCCTAGTGGTGGACGAAAACTGAACGCTCGGGCTTCAATTGCCTGAGATTCAACTCACCAACAGCTAGAGTTCCTCCACAGGAAATCATTGTTGGCGAGTTGTGCTGGAAGTGATTCCCTTTTTGGAGGAATTGCCCCCTTTTTTTGAGTTGATGCAACCGTGGAGTTGATATATATAATTTCAGTAGATGCAGGGTCTTCCCTCTGCAAAACCACTTTAAACAAGAGTTTTTCTACAAGATTTTTTCAGCAAGTGCAGTTTGAGGATTGTGATCCTTGGTACATTTGCTTTTGTCCAGTCATAGGGAAAGAGCTGCTTTTGTAGAATTTGACTTGAATTTGGTCTTGCTTCATTGACCCAGTGAAAGGAATGGTTTGTAAAGAAGTCTTATAAATGATTGAAATTAATAAGTAGAACCTGAGATGTTAAAGAAAATGTCATGCATCTGTAGTGCTTGAATGGAAGAATTTTCAGAATCAGTGAAAAATGCAATAGCACCATCTGCAAATAGATGTGAAGGTTTCTGATGGTTATTACTGTCGTTACTCCCCTAAGAATAAATAATATAATATGCTTAGTGGCAACACAAAGTAAGGGAAGGTAGACTCCCATACCTTGTATCATTTTCCTCTGGAAATTTATATCTGTTGTTCTGTTTTGATAACAGGATAGATCCTCTTGTATATGTATGTATAACAAGTGGTTCTCTGGTTCGATTCTTGGGTGGAGTGCCTTCTTTGTGGATTCTGCATGTCCTCCCTGCGGTCGGGTGAGTTTTAAAGGCATGCAGGCAGGTGTGTGTGCTTTCTGTGAAGGTTGGGTGCTGGGCTGGCAACTCGACACCATAAAAACTCCACACTGCCAGTCAATCTGCGGACCAGTGATCTGCTGTGGCGACCCCTAACAGAAGAAGCCGAAAGACATTGTAATATGTATAATAAAACCTGGAAGAAAGACTGCAAAAATTGAAGCGCTTGAAGTACTTGTAACAAATGTGATCAGTCCAAATTATGATTTTTTTCAGTGTCTAATTTAAATACTGCTGCTGATAATTATCTTATGGTAGCTTGTTGAAGGTAGATAATGCCATTTTCTGTTACCCTTCAATTGTTTGGGTGTAAAGTAGTTAAGGTTTAAACTTGCTGAGTTTAATTCCTCACTGCGCCTTACAAGAAATTGCTGCTGGTGCAGCATGTGTTTGCGTTCTGGGAGTGACTTAGTTTCTGTGGGCTTTTCTCCCTTTTTTCTTTGCTTCTGTATAACAATGGAGTTAATTTATGTAAGGGTGAAAGGGCAAATTTTCTGAAAAAAAATGCTTTTTTGTGGATATTATTGAGTTAGAGCTTCAGTCTGTGTTTCATGTGGTTGAAAGTTCTTGGACTCTAAACTCCTAATGACATAAGAAAAGCATCATCTCAAAATTTGCCTGTATCCATTGGGGATGAAATCCCTAAGGTCATAGTGTGCGAAATTTGGCAAGATTTATTGGAAAGCTATATGCCTCATTCATGTCGTCGTCTTCTTTTTCTTTCGGCTCTTCCCATTTAGGGGTTGCCACAGCGGATCATCTGTTTCCATTTCTTCCTGTCCTCTGCATCTTGCTCTGTCACATCAACCACCTGCATGTCCTCTCTCACCACATCCATAAACCTTATCTTAGGCCTTCCTCTTTTCCTCTTACCTGGCCGCTCCATCTTTAGCATCCTTTTCCCAATATACCCAGAATCCCTCCTCAGCACATGTCCAAACCAACGCAATCTCTCCTCTCTGGCTTTGTCTCCAAACTGTCCAACCTGAGCTGACCCTTTAATATACTGATTCCTAATACTGTCCATCCTCATCACACCCAGTGCAAATCTTAACATCTTTAACTCTGCCACATCCAGCTCTGACTCCTGCCTTTTTGTCAATGCCACCATCTCCAACCCATATACCGTAGCTTGTCTCACAACCCTCTTGTAGACCTTCACTTTCACTCTTACTGGCACTCGTCTTTCACAAATCACTCCTGACACTCTTCTCCACCCTGCCTGTACTCTCTTCTTCACCTCTCTTCCACACTCACCATTACTCTGAACTGTTGATCCCAAGTATTTAAATTCGTCCACCTTCGCCAGCTCTACTCCCTGCATACTCACCATTCTTCTATCCTCCCTCTCATACACACACACACATATATTCCCCGTTCATGTAAATATATTTTAGGAAGGTTGACAGTTCTACTGCTTCCCTCTGAAAAGAAAACCCCCAGTCAGGGAGCAGTCCTACTAAAAAGGAATTCCCAGGAGAACAACTGTCTCCCATTTAGAACAGTCATTGGTGAACGAGCCTTCTCATTAACAGGCCCAGCTCTTTGAAATAAACTACCAGCTAAATCAAAGCATCAAGATACTGTTACCAAGTTTAAGAAGTCCCTTTCTGAACAGCTTTTCAAGGGTGTTGCTTGTAAATGTTTTAAATGATAATGGATAACCTCTTCAAAAGGCTTAAAATTGTGAAATTGCTTAGAGCCAGTAGTGTGGAATGCCTGTAGTAAAGTCATATATCCTAACTACCATCCATGCAGAATGTATCATGAATGGTTTAGTGGTCAAACCAGTGACTAGGGTGTTTCTGTTCCTGGGTCAAAGCCATGCAAGGGCTGCTAATTTTATATGATGCCCAGAATAATGACTGTCGGATATAGGGTGATTAAGGCACTTTCAAGCAGACGTAAGCGGGTATGCGCGTCGGTAAGTGGTGGTCATTCAACAGTATGGGCAATGTAAATAAATATGTAGGTGTATAGGCATTTGTATGTACAGACAGAGATATATATCCATGAAGAATGAACATGGTTACGATAAAGCATTCATAACGAATTCGAAAGAAAAGAGCAGCAGAACCCCGTATTATTTATTGCTGTCATATCAAGCTGGCCAGAGGTGAGCAAACCTTCTGCGTCTCCAACCACAGGTAGGATACTAACAGTGCGACTATCTTTGTCCACGTCCTAAGTCTGACTTTCAAACAAGTACAGGGCAGTCCCAGTCTTCAGTCAAATGAGTCGAAAACTGAAAGACTATTTGAACACCCTGACCATTATATGAATGTATGTTCCAGGACTATAAGCTTGGGACGTCTGAATATACTTGCAGTGAGCCAACATATGGGACATGTCTAGAGCAGTCGGGTGTGGCGCATGTGTAGTGGTGTGGTTATTTTCCAACTGGAGAATGGATGACTGCTGTGTTAGTGAAGTGTTGCGGCGTGTGTTTGGGTAACTATGAACCATGGGTATACATGCAAATGAAGCAGCACAGCAATAGTGTAGTGGTTAGAGCATCTGCCTAAAGAGCAGACATTGCCAGTTCGACTACAGCACACACCATTTACGATGCGGAATCCGTATACAAGCATATTCTGACATTTTTATGCTGTATAATGATATAATATCATTGAAATGTGAACTGGAGTGACGTATCACAGTAGGAATGGAGAAGGTGTTTGTGTGACGGGAAGTGGCAGTTAAACATGGCAAAACAGAAAACCACTGCTGAAATGTGTTGTACTCACCCTTTGTCCAACGGCCCTTGTTCTGCCCAGCAACACAATAAACTGCCTCTGCAAGGCTCAATGCCAGGACCCTACACACCACAACCAGTGTGATTTACCACTAAGCCACGGCAGTTATACTTAACTCTGATGTTATCACAAACATAGCAGACAGCACAGTCATTCAACAGTATGATCAAAGAAAATAATCATATAGATGTATATGCATGCATATGTACATACATACATATATATATATATATATATATATATATATATATATATCTCTGTAAAGAACAAACATAGTCACAATAAAGCATTCATAATTAATTTGAAGGAAAACAGCAGCAGAACCCCCGTATTAGTGCTGTCATATTAAGCTGGCCAGAGGTGAGCAAACACCCTGCGTCTCCAACCACAGGTAGGATGCTAACAGTGGGACTAACTTTGTCCACGTGCTAAGTCTGACTTTCAAACAGGTACAGGGCAGTCCCAGTCCCCAGTCGGACTATCCGAAAACCGGAAGACTATTTGAATACCCTGACCATTATATGAACATATGTTCCAGGACTATAAGCTTGGGACGTCTGAATATACTTGGAGTGAGTCAACATGCGGGATGGGTCTAGAGCGTTAGGGAGTGGCGCATGTGTACTGGTGTGGTTTTTCCAACTGGAGAATGGATGGCTGCTGTGTTAGTGAAGTGTTGAGGCGTGTGTTTGGGTAACTATGAACCATGGGTATACATCAAAATGAAGCAGCACACCAATAGTGTAGTGGTTAGAGCATCCGCCTAATGAACAGGCATTCACGGTTCAAGTTCAGCTATAACGCATATCATTTTCCATGTGGAATGAATGTCGTTCTGCTGTAAAACCGACATAATAACATGTAAAAGTGAACTTGAGTATCGCATGGGACTTTTAACCAAATCCATTCAGTCAAAGTGGTACTGTCATAATGAATAAGGCACAAGTAAGCACAAATAAGCAGCAGTAAGCAATCTGAGTGTGCTTGTGTGGGTGTATGTACAGATGTAATATATATATATATATATATATATATATATATATATATACACACACATATATATTATATATATATACACACACACACACACACACACACACACACACGTGTGTGTGTGTGTGTGTGTATATATATATATATATATATATATATATATATATATATACATATATATATATATATATACACACACACACACACACACACACGTGTGTGTGTGTGTGTGTGTGTGTGTGTGTGTGTGTGTGTGTGTGTGTGTGTGTATATATATATATATATAATATGTATATATATACATATATATATATATATATATATATATATATATATATATATATGAAGAATGAACATTGTAATAATAAAGCATAGAAAAGGAATGAGAAGGGAATAAACAGCAACTATAGTATTATATAGTGCTGCAAGTGTATGTCATATCAAGCTGGCCAGGAGTGAGCAAAACACTGCTGCTCACACCACAGGCAGGATTTTACCAGTGGGAGTAACATTGTTGATCTGCTAAGTCTACTTTACAAACAATCAGAGGGTAGTCCCCAGTGGGACTACCAAAAATTGACAGCATATTTGGATCTCCGTCCATTACACAAGCAAGGGCAGGTATGTTCAAGGACTAAATGGAGGGAGAGCATGATATGATAATACATGTGTTGGGACAACATACGTGTAGGGCCCCTAATGCTGGGGGGAGGGCAATGTGTGGAGGTGTGTCATGGCTGTGAAAGCAACTGGATAATGGATGGATTGCGTGTATGTTGAACTCTGGTGGGGTCGAGGAACCATGGATATATGATTATGGATTCAGGCGTGTCATGGTTGGATGGCCTGGTCCCAACTGGACCGCCTCGTGGAGGCCAGCGAGTTAGTTATAAGTATGTATGCATACACACATGCATACATCTGTATGTAGAAGTACATTCCCTGTAACATATCCATTCCATTTGCAGACATAAACACATGAATGTGCTCTTACAAACCTCGACAGTAGATAGAATAATAGGTAGTGCATAAGAGGGAAGGGACGAAATTGCTAAAACGCAGAAGTGTGTACAATGTCCGAAGTCAGTGCTGTGCTGAATAAATCAAATCTGAGAACTGTCTTACACAGGGAATTATCCCTGTGATCTGCCTGCAACGGCAATGCCAAATACTAAACCGGTCTATTTGTAAAAGAATCACGCCGAACACGCACATAATTAGTTCTTATGTGTAACGTGTACGTTACCATATAGTCAGACTAATTAATTAATTGTAGTGTCATGTTAACGGGAGTAAGTATGTAAGGAAGTAAGAGTCTAATCTTGACATAAAGACAAGTGTGTCCCATGTGGGATAACGCAAAAATTGTGAATAGTGTCCTATTGGTCACTCGTGTCACCAATGTTTGTGGACTGAACGTTAGGGATTCCTGGGGATACGTGTAGTGAGTCAACCGATGGGATGGGTCTACAGGGGTAGGGAGCAGCCAATGTGTACTGGTGTGGATACACCGCGAATCCAACTGGAGAATGGATGACTGCAGTGTTAGTGAAGTGTTGGGGTGGGTGTTTGGGGAACTAGGAGACATGGGTATATGGGTATATATGCAATTGAAGCAGCACAGCAATAGTGTATTGGTCAGAGCATTCGCCTAACTAACAGGCATTCACGGTCCGAGTCCCACACTAGCACATATCATTTACCATGTGGAATGTGTATATAAACATATTTATACATAATATTGCTGCACAACCTACATAAGAATATGTACATGTGAACTGGAGTACTGCATGAAATGTTTAATTAATGTCATTCAATCTCAGTGTTAGTGACAATGAATAAGTTACTAATAAGTAGGTGTAAGCACAAATATGCAGTAGTAAACCTATATAAGCACCAGTAAGCATGTTTGTGTGTTTGCGCAGGGGTACTTTTCAGTTAATGGGGCAACACTGTTAATGCGGTTGCTGACTTCTGAATCAAGTGTCAAACCGTGTATTTGTGTTAGTCTTAACATGTGTGTAAAATGTAGAAGTTACAGTTGTTTTCATTTTGTTTTTACATTTTATCCATTTAACTGATTTACACACAACTGTTAACATTAACATCCAAACAACATAGCTTGAGGTTGGAGTCAGAGCTTAGCACCCACATTGAAAGTGTTTGCCCGAAAGCATAATAGTGCAAAAATAAGGACAAAGGGCTACTATTACAGCAGTCTATCCATTTTAGGAAAAGCAGGCATTGTAGAAAACGTTTTCATTGTCAAATACTCGTCCTCAACATCTCTAATTATTCTTACTCGGCTTCTTTAAGGCGCGAGGATGTGATTACAATCAGTAAACAGTGATCGTTTGTTTTTTGTGTGTCAGGCATGGATTTAGGAAGGCATCGCTGAGTCCGGAAATAACTGTGTTTACGATGTATACATCTGTTGCTGTTGTACAAGGCTTTCACATAATTAATCCATAATTAATCCAAGTTGAAGCCTAATCTTAACAACTTGTGTCTTGTAAGCCCTTCACGGCAAACATATACTTAACAATTTCAATGTCTTTTAATCATCATTTCACATGCCTCACAGAGGACTGAAAACTGTCTGATTACAAATGGTCAGCATGACTACGTCTTTGTAAACCGTAAGCACAGGCAGTTACTTCATGTTAGGCATTTCATGCAGTGTACATATCACCATGTCATGCCTAATTAACAGAAGAAAGGAATGTCATGTTATTTGCAAGTATTTCCTTATTACTGATTTCCTGTCTGTTTGACTTACTGGGGCAACACTTTAAAGCGATCGCTCCACTGTAATGCAGTACCTTAACACGTCTGTCAGACAGATGTGTGTAAAATTAGACTAGTTACTTGGTTAAACATTTAATTATCAACACAAGCATTTTATACCGACGTGCTCAACAGACATGTTAATGAGCTGCATTACACCTGAATGATTGCATTAATAGTGTTGCACCGATAATGGAAATGTACCCATTCAACAGTATAGGACATGTATTCAGTTACGTAGATGTATGTGTGTTAATGTCATATATATATATATATATATATATATATATATATATACACACACACAGATATATATATATATGTATACAGTGTGTTAA
Source organism: Protopterus annectens (assembly GCF_019279795.1). Lineage (NCBI taxonomy): Eukaryota > Metazoa > Chordata > Ceratodontiformes > Protopteridae > Protopterus > Protopterus annectens. The sequence goes on from NC_056745.1 coordinate 138,976,961, forward strand.
TGTCTATAATATATATATATATATATATATATATATATATATATATATATATATATATGTATGTATACATACATAGATATAGATTTTATATCCCAAGAACAGACCTCGTGACACCAAAGCATTAGGAAAGAATGAAAAGGAAAACACCTGCAACTCCCGTATTATGTACTGGTGTTAAACCCAAGGCAAGTGTGTGTCTGTCCGACACATGGGTTCAGACTGTAGTCTGGGTAATAATAGGGTTGCTGACATTACTCACCAGGCCTATTGCCAAATGTATGGGTATGTCTTGCCAACCCAGTCACTTGGCTGATTGTGACATATATGACCACTATATAGGAAAACTACAAAACACACTCCCCAGCACATCCAGTGGCTAGACACTCACAGCCACCAACACACAGGATATGACTGACAAGCACACACACCTGCTATGCCTCGGATTAGAACACCTACCTAACTACTTTAACACACTACAGCATTATGCAGTTACAGAATGCGCTACTGAGATTACTGGGTTACAGCAGTCTGAGACGTGTATTTCTAGGTGGATGACATCAGCAGGACTGCTAAAGTTGAGTATATGAATTGTACGGAGTGTGAGTACTCCAAAAGCATTGGTCTGTCCTCAGGCAGATGGACACACACGGACACGCACACACACAGTTGGCAAGTCTGGGATTAGAACACTGACTTAACTACTTTATCACAGTACAGCAATACGCAGTCACAGAACACACTACAGAGACTACTGGGCTACGACTTTCCCAGAGGTGTATTTCTAGATGAGTGACATCAGCAGCCTTGCCAAAGTTGAGTATATGAATTGTACGGACTGTGAGTAGCCGAAAAAGTATTTCACTCTACACAGTCTGAGACAGACAGACACGCACACAATCACACACACATAATTGGCAAGTCTGGGGTTAGAGCTACTACCTAACTAGTTTATCACTACAGCAGTATGCAGTTATGGGACGCGCCATGGAAATTACTGAGCTACAGCTCTCCCAAAGGTGCATTTCACATTGGATGACCTCAGCAGGCTTGTCAAAATGCTGCTATGGGGAGGGCAGTGCGTGCATGGGCCATAACCCATTCATGTAGGGGTTGACATGCCACATGCAGGCACACACGTGGGTCATATGTCACAGGTATGTGTATGCAGCTACTAGATGACTACTTCCTTGCACAGTCATGTTGCACAGCTGGCACATGCACCACATAGTCTGTCATGCTGACAGATACTGGTGGCTAGTATCAGCAGTGAATGACATCTGCATCTGATGTGTTTGGGGCCCTTTGGCTGTGTGCTGGGTGGGACAGGCCCAGATGGCTCCTTGTCACGGTCACCCTCTTCCACACATCTATGTCCGTCTACCTTTGGCTTATTATAGTGTGTTGCCCTTACATATATACCTGTATTCCTATCCACTGTGTCTGTAAGGCAGGAGTGGTGCATACTAACATGTGTCTGCACTAAGAACTGCGACTACCAGATATGTCTGGACCACTGGTGTTTGCAGACATGGCCTTCATGTGTTTGTGTGTGAGCATGCCCAGTATGACCTTTCAGTATGTTGTTGACTGACATTGCCTTCATACCTTCAGGTGTGTAAGCGTGCCCAGTATGGCCATCTGTATCGTATGTATGGATCAAGTCCAGGTAGTTTGTACTGCGGTGCTGACCTTTGTGTTGTACACCAAGTAGCATGCTGTGTCTGCAGAGTATCCATCGGTCATTTGGCATTGACTGTTGCTACATGTCTGCATAGCGGGGGGGGGGGACACCTGACTGTATCTACATTCCTACACAAGAGTGGGGGGTGCACACCTGACTGTTGCTGTAAGTGTACATTGGATGGGGGACACACCTGACATTTGTACACATTTGCTAGGATTGTACTGGTATGTCAGGTACTCCATTTCAATGTGTAGTCTTACCTATTGTGCTGGCTAGAGGCATACCAGTGCACTACAGATCTTAGCTTTAATTACCAACATATTAGTTTCTGACTTCCTAGCCTTCACAACTTGCATCCAACTGCCTGGCATTCTGTAGTCTGTCTATGTGGGTCTGATGGAGGGATTACCCATAGGGCACATTCAGAGACCATAATACAGCATTTGTTTGTGTCTGTCTACACCTGTCCTGCTGGCTGAGACTTGTGTGGTCTTATGGACACACATGTTGCTCAGCCCATTACCTGTAGTGGGATGTGTCACCTTGTGTAGTACTGGCTAGTGTGGTGACTCCAGTATGTGTTACAGATGTCATGGTGCCACTATGGGTGTCTACTGTCTGCTGCCTTAACATTCGGCCACCCAATTCCCTTGCATGCTCACATCTATACCATAGCTACAGGTAACAACACATTCTACTCCATTTGGCAATTGGTAGGTTGATTGACTTACTTTGACGGTGCGCCAGATTTGAGGATGGTGCTGGAGGGCTGCCTATGTCGGATGCACATAGTACACTCCCTATACATGGTTGGGCACACTCCCTATACATGGTTGGGCACCGGTAGTGTCATGTTTGGCATCCCTTTTACTGTCTGTACGAGTCAGAGAGGGTATCATTCCCTGGGTCCATACTGTGTCAGTACATATGCTATGCATTGCCTCTTTGCCAAGGCCAGGTCATACTGGGCATGCCTCCTTCTGCCTACTGGGTCAGGCTCAGGTTGTTCCCCCTCCGAATCACTCTGTGCCTGGACAGGCCTTGGCATTGGTGGGGGGCTGTGTGGCCCTGCCCCATGCTGTTCCTGCTGCAGCTGTTTCCGCAGGATCATATTGTGTAGCTTAGCACATACCATAACAATTTGGGTGCATGTAGCTGGTGAATACTGCAAGGCTCCACCGGATGTGTCCAGACACCGGAACCGTGTCCTGAGCATCCCAAGCACACTCTCTCTATTATATGTCTGGCCTGTGCGTGTGCCTCATTATGGTGTTGTTCAGGTGTGTGTGCATTTCTGATGGGTGTCATCAGCCAAGGGTCCAGTGGGTACCCAGCATCCCCCACTAGGTGACTGTAGGGGATGTCCATATCGGCAAATCTGTGGTACAGCTGCATCAGATGCCATATTTCTGAATCGCCATAGCTTCCAGGGCAGCCAGCACACACATTCATTATAATGCCCTGGGCATCACATACAACCTGGCAGTTGATGGAGGGGATGCCCGTGTGGTTGATGTAGGCCCTACCCTGCTCACCGGATGGTGCTTTGATGCGTATGTGCATGCAGTCTATAGCACCCACTACCCCAGGGTATTCTGCTATTTGGTTGAAGAGACGCATATTGCTGGTCAACACCTCACATATGTTGAGGAAATAAACGTGCGCACTGGCATGTGCTGACATGGCATCCAGGAACTGGTGGAGTACTCTGGATGCTGATGCCTGTGAGATCCCCATGATATCCCCAGTTGTGCTTTGGGAGGTACCTGTGGCTAGTATACCTAGGCCTACACATACCTTGGTATCCACTAAGATGGGTTCCCCTCGGCCAGTTTGATGTATCAGGTGTGGCCGGCACAGCTCAATAATTTTCTGTAGGAGGTCTCGGTCCACTCTATAGCGCTCCACTATCTCCAGCTCATGTAGCCCCTGGTAGGTTACCCTGAGTCTGTACACTCTTCTCTGTCTCCTCACTGTGGGTTGTTTGGAAGCATTAACATCCTCACCACCCTCAGCCTCTTCCACATGTTGTTCTATGTTGCCTGCTGCAGCCCTTCTCATTTTGTAGGTTTCTTTGTTAAAATTTTCCCGCTTGTATACACCGGTGGTGTAGAGTGTGGAGAAAACCGAGGGGAAGGTGTTTGCTTAGTTTTATAGTAGTGTTCTGGGCTGGGCTGGTCTGCTGCTTCTGTAATTGGCTGATCCTGATACATTTATTTTATTTATTTATTTATTTTATTTTTGTTAACCGGGAAAGTCCGACTGGACACAGGTCCATTTTCTGCGGAGGCCCGGGGAGAAAAGCTCCATGATACAATACAATATTAGATTAAAACAGTACAAAGCAATTCTTAACATTTATAAGTAGTACAGAGGACCATTTACATGGCATGTGATAACTCTAGTAGAATATACAGTCAGTACTCTAGTAGAATATACAATTAGTACAAATAATACAAATATATATAATTTTTTTTTTGTCGAAATATTAGTAAATATAAAGTTGTAATACATTTATGCTTTAGTATAACCGAGAAGTAAATAAATGCCCATAGTGGCATAAAATAGGGTAATACATTTCACCTGTCAGCACAGCTACTTCTCCTTGATTACGTTTCTACTGCTGTTTCCCCCTTCCGATTGCCTTAGGCAGGTTTAGACACCCCCCTAGCTTAGCCATGCTAAACTAGGAGCAATCCCGAGCCACAGGGCTCCAGTCCACTTACAGTATGCTTGACACCCCCATGATGTCACCTATATCTAAGTCTTGCACCCGGCTATCTATACTCTTACACTCTTTGATCTGCCTCACACCCTGGGGAAAACTGGGATTCACTATCCTTCACCTCATTTGCATAGGAGTACCTGCTAATGGCATAGTTACATGTCCCATACTGAGCCTCCCCTAAACTAACCACTGCTTACCGTCATGCAATCCCACACACACCCGCTCACAACTGCTTAAAAGTGCCTTACTCACACCATATCCAGGCCCTTGTTCTGCCCAGCAACAAAATGACCAGCCTCTGCACGGCTCGAAACCAGGACCCTGCACACTACAGTCAATGTGCTTTGCCACTAAGCCATGGCAGATATACAGACCTCTGATGTTATCACGAACATATCATCCAGCACAGTCATTCAACAGTATAGGACATGTATTCCATTACGTAGATGTATGTGTGTTAATGTCTATATATATATATATATATATATATATATATATATATATATATATAGATTATATATCTGAAGAACAAACCTCGTGACACCAAAGCATTAGAAAAGAATGAAAAGGGAAACGTAAGCAGCTCCTGTATTATGTGCTGGTGTAAATCCCAAGGCTAGTTTGTTTCTGTCAGACACATGGGTTCAGACTGTATTCTGGGTAATATTAGGGTTGCTGACTTTACTCACCAGGCCTATTGCCAAATGTAAGGGTATGTCTTGCCAACCCAGTCTCTTGGCTGATTGTGACATATATGGCCACTATATAGGGAAACTACAAAACACGCTCCTCAACACATCCAGTGGCTAGATACTCACAGCCACCAACACATAGGATATGACTGACAAACACGCACACCTGCTATGCCTTGGAATAGAACACCTACCTGACTACTTTAACACACTACAGCATTATGCAGTTACAGAACGCGCTACCGAGATTACTGGGTTACAGCAGTCCGAGAGGTGTTTTTCTAGGTGGGTGACATCAGCAGGATTGCCATAGTTGAGTATAGGACTTGTACGGTATGTGAGTTCTCCAGAAAGCATTGTTCTGTCCTCAGGCAGACGGACACACACACACACACACACACACACACACACACACACACACACACACACACACACACCTGGCATGTCTGGGATTAGAACACCGACCTAAATACTTTATCACACTACAGTATTACGCAGTTACAGAATGTGCTACTGAAATTACTGGGTCACAGCAATCCCAGAGGTGTAGTCCTAGGTGGGTGATATCATTAGCCTTGCCAAAGTTGATTATAGGAATTGTACGGAGTGTGAGTACTCTAAAAAGCCTATCTACAGATCACTATTACAGTACTACGCATGCCACAGAGATTACACATTCCAAGACAGTCGTCATGAACTTCTAGGATTGCGGACATCAACAGGGATGCTGACAGTTAAGATGTACATAGCTGCGAACATGTGTGTTTAAAGTAGGAGTCCATCCTAAACAGGAGTATGCCCGTCTATGGAATGGACGTCTACTATCACTATACAGGGTTACAATCGCCATGCTCATACACATAGAAGCACATAACTTACACAAGGTGTCAGTGGGCATGCTCACACACTTAGTAGCACAGGGATTTTGGAATGCACTATTAGTCCAACTACACAAGATTATACTGGGCATGCTCATACACTTAGTAGCACAGGGCTGTTTGGGATGCACTCTGATTCTAAACACGGAAGGCCACAGTGGCCATCCTCATACAGTTAGATGTATAGAACGTGTTGTAATGGACTCCGGTGTTAGTAGTTGTCATTATTAGCAGGAATGCTGCACTACATATGTCTGACTCTGGTCATCTACACAACGTCTGCTGCTGTCCGTCACCTTAGATGTATCAGTCTGTACCAAGCACAATACTACCACTCGCAGTGATGTCATGCTAGGAATGGCAACTGCTTGACCAACACAATGAGCCAATGTCCTGCTGTAATTACGAGGTTGTCCAGTGTCTGTCATTCTGGGATGACATGACTGACAGAAGACAAGCCTTTGTCACAGATCACATGCATCCATGATTCAAGGGAGTGGTGATAATACCTAGGTCGTATTTGCCCATATAGTGCCATTCCAAGGCAAATGTCCTAAACACAAGATAACACTCTGACACCTAGAAGACAATTGCATTGCATGCTTATGCTAACCAGTGCTAGATGTGTTGCTGTTGTAATCACAGCTGCTCACTGTAGAACCTACAAATGGGAATACTGACATTTGTGCAGTGCCTGGCTGAAGGCTCTGTAGTGCACAATGGCACTACCACCATATAACTCAGAACCAGACATGTGGGCCATAACACAGGTATGGACCACTCCAGGTGGTGGTGTCCCCACATTCATAACGGCTACTCACATGTACAGACCAGTACTCCAACATAAGTCATCACAGATGAGCCAGGTGCAGGTCACAGTGTCTAAAGCTGCATTCTAGGATGTAATCCTCAGACTCCACCATGTCCTCAGACCTCCAACACACAGCCGTACATGAGGTATGACATGTAATGGTACAACACCAAGTAACCTTTGACTGGTGGACTGTACCTAGCCCTACAACAACTGTGCGGAGTACCCATGTACTGACACAGTTGCATCATGTGTTATGCAATGCAGTGATACCACTGTTTGTAACCAGGTCAGCTGTACACATACAAGGGTCCCTCAGATATTGACAGCATTAACAGATGACTGTTGCTGTGCACCATTCAGTGTGTACACAGCCTGACATGAAGCTATGATTGTACATGATGTTTATGTGGAGAGCAAATTGTTTTGACATTTGTGTTGGATACAACCTGGGATCTGGTCAGGTCCCATGCAGCCTGTATGTATGGCATTAGAAAGTGCAGCTTGTACCTGCATAGTTGTTATTACAGGGGGCTCTGTAGTGTACATGGATATATGAATGTGTACCTGTTGGGGGGGGGCAGTGTGTTTATACTGTCCAAGACCCTATCTGGATGAACAGGTGCTATTTCCGTAGGTGCAGTACTTCTCATGCCACAGTGCTGTGAAGCACAGCAGGTCTTGTTGTTGCCATTATGTTTCATGATGGCTTAAAAACCTCAGCTTTGGCCGGCTAAGAACTTGCTGTATTCAACTGGACGTATAAGAGAAATTAAGTACCTTTATCTGCTCTTTTTTTTCAAAAAAATACAGTATTTAAATTGATTTTAACTGTGTGGAAGGAATATTAACTGAACTGGAAGTTAGTCAGTGTTTGCTGAATTTTGTTATTTGCTAGTAATTACAGGTGTGGGGGTAGTCACATTCTTTGATTTCCTGTCCTTGCCTATTTAAGTGGTACAGTGTGAAATATTTTCTGCTTAAAAACCTCAGCTTTGGCCGGCTAAGAACTTGCTGTATTCAACTGGACATATAAGAGAAATTAAGTACCTTTTATCTGCTCTTTTTTTTCCAAAAAATACAGTATTTAAATTGATTTTAACTGTGTGGAAAGAATATTAACTGAACTGGAAGTTTTGACTCTGCTCTTCAGTTAGTCCCACCCACCCTCCCTGTTTTTGTTTTGGTTTTGGTGTTAATCTTAGTGGCCTTGCAACTGCCCGCCCCTCTTGTAAATTTGTGTTTGGATACTCCTTCTGGGCCCATCTCTTTTGCTCACTCAACTGAGTGCAGTGAGATCATATTCTGATTTCAGGCACTCCTACTGTGTACAAAGAGAGCATCTGGGAAACAGAAAGAAAAAAAAATGTAAGCTTGTTTCCTGCCTTTCCTGTTAAGTGGTATAGACTATTTGTAGGCTTCTGAGCCCCCAAGCCCTTCTGTGTTGGAGGGAAGTCTTCTAGCTTAGTTTTTTTTTTTTTATAACTACCCAGTTTTCTAGTGTCAGCACTCAAATCTGTTTCTTTGATCTCAGCACTTGTTCAGAAAAAAAAAAATTCATCTGCTTTTACTGTACTTGTGTTTCTACCTACTTTTTTTACCTTTGCATCATCTTAAAAGTACTCAATTGTATTTATTACTGCTTGGTGTAACTCATTCTAAGCCTTTTGGTTTAAACACTTGGGCTTCGGACCAGTTGTTTTGCACTGAGAGGGTCTGTGGTCTGCACTGTAGTGGCAGAACAGGTAGCTTACATCCTTCTAGGTTGGGAACTGCTGATTGAGGGCTCAGTGTCTGTTATTCTAAAAGTGTATTAATTCTGGTTTAAGCACTTGGGCTTTCAGGCCAGTTATTTTACATTAAGAGGGTTCGTCGTCTGCACTCTTGTGGGAGGAGAGGCTGGACTCTGCCCTTCTGAGCTGGGAATTTCTGGTTAAAGGCTTATAGTGCATGCATATCTGAACTGCTTCTCACTGAAGTTGGTGCACCTTGTTTGCTGTGGCATAGACTGGATTCAGGCCTGCTGGATCTAGCTTTGTTTGTATAACTTGAGCACTAATCCAGGCATTCTCTAAAGTATTCAATTGTATTTATTACTGCTTGGTAGTAACTTGATTAAAGTGTAGCTATCATTCTAAGTCTTTTGGATTAAGCACTTGGGCATCAGACCAGTTGTTTTACATTAGGAAGGTTTGTGGCATGCACTGTGGTGGCAGGACAGGTAGCTTTCATCCTTCTAAGTTGGGAACTGCTGATTGAGAGCCCAGTGTCTGTTTATTCTTAAAGTGTATTAGTTCTGGTTTAAGCACTTGGGCTTCAGGCCAGTTATTTTACATTAAGAAGGTTTGTGGTCTGCACTCTTGTGGAGAAGAGGCTGGACTCTGCCCTTCTGAGCTGGGAATTTCTGGTTAAAGGTTTATAGTGCCTGAATATTTGAACTGTATCTTACTGAAATTGGTGCACCTTGTTTGCTGTAGCATAGACTAGATCCAGGCCTGCTGAATCTAGCTTTGTTTATATGCTTGTTGTTTGTTTGCTTGTTATTTCCTGGAACGCTAATTCCACCTAATCTTGCGGCTTCTCAGCTTCTGTGGATCACTAGTGATATCTGCATTGCTTACTGTACTTATTTCCTTGTTTCACTTGAAAGAAAGTTACTGTTTGTCGTTTTTGCATTTAAGTTACCTGTAACACATTGCACTTAAGTTACCTGGCACTTGCTCACTAAATCAATTATATAAGTCAGCACTAAAAATTAAAAGCACTACACCCTCACTCCCCACTGGCCCTGGTTTTCAATTATTAAGGAATTCCCAATATTATTCTAGCATGTCCAAAGGTCAGTTGTCAATCTCCTCTGCGGTCCAGCTGGTGAATCTGGGAATCTTGAGGCAATGTTACAACTGCCTCATGTACACAGACAACCCTCTCCTCCTCCCAACAAATTCCAACACATGTGAGAGATGCAACCATATAGCCAAACTGGAGGCTAAGCTCTCTCAACTCAGTACTGGCATAACCAGTCAGGAAGAGAAGGAAACCACACTCACTACAATTCCAGTCTCACATAGACCTACCACGACAGCAAACCAAACACATAATCACACAAAAACATACTCGGAGGCTCTAAATAAAGATCTGCCAAAGCAGCAGAGACCTCCAAAGCAGACACGCAAGCAGCTGCTACCCCAAAACAAAACACGTGCAACACATATCTCACAAAGCCAGTGTGCCGAACAGTCACAGCTCTTAAGACTAAACAACACACCTGATACACTTGTAATAGGTGACTCTATCGTCAGGCATACTGATGTCCCGCTCACCAGGCTGAACAAGGAGAGGGTCACGGTGAGCAGCCTGTCGGACGCGAGGATCCGCCACATAACACAAGCACTCAGGTCACTCCAAGGCAAGTACAAATATGACTCAGTCATTGTCCATGCTGGTGTGAATGACCTGAGACGTACCTCACTGGACTACATGAAAAGAGACATAAAGGAGCTCTCTGAGCATGTAGCCCAGGCCGGTATGACCCTGACCTTGAGTAGCATCTTACCCTCACCAAGAATGATGCCACAATATGAAGACAAGATGATCAATTTCAACAATTGGCTTAAGTACTGGTGTCATTCAAAGGGGATCCATTGCCTGTCAGCTTGGGATGATATGCTCGACAAGCCACGATGCTTCGCTAGGGACGGCTTGCACCTGTCACCCCTGGGCTTTCGGATATTGGCAAAGGCTCTTGCTACCCCCATAGTGCATTTTTTAGGCAAGGCTCAAAAGACAAACTCACCTCCATAGGTATCACATGGGATAAGAAACTAAGAGTAATGCTACTCAATGCCAGAAGTCTAAACCTCAAGATGCACTTTTCGAAACTCTCCTTAGCATGGAGAACATCGATATCTGTGCAGTAACAGAAACCTGGTTCAGGGCTCCCGAGAGCACCCCAGCACTACCAGGTTATACCTCATACCATGCTTTTCGGCCCCAAAACTTGAACCGAACCACAAAAGGAGGGGGAGTATCGATATTCATCAAAGATAACCACACCTCCAGGTTGGTGGCAAAGCACGAAGCATCAGAGACTATCCATGTGCAACTAACAGTGGGTAAAATTGCCTTCCAGTTTATAGCCTGCTACAGACCACCCTCTCAAACCCAGGAACCCCACTCGGCCTTCCTGAGAACACTGGAAAATATGAAGGTCTCCCCAAATACCATTATATTGGGCGACTTCAACTACCCAAACATAGACTGGGAGCATTACTCTAGCTCCAACACCCTAGCCCAAAGGTTCCTAGAATTTATAAACTCAAATGCTATGGAACAACTTGTTACCACTCCCACAAGAGGAGAAAACATACTGGACCTGATCATCACCAACATGGGGACTCTATGCTCCAGACCAGAAGTGTATCCCTCACTGGTAAGATCAGACCATAAACTAATCTCACTGGATATTCACATCCCGACCCCACCCCCTGCCCAGAAAAACACAGTGAAAAACTTCTCTAAAGGAAATTTCACACTCCTCAAAACTGAGGTGGAATCCTTCAAAGCCCCCGGGCCTGTGGAAAATATGGCCCAGACTGCAGAATCCTTTTTAAACGCATTCTATGAACACCTTCAGGAATGCATGGATCATGCGATCCCAAATAAAACCAAGACCCAATCCTCCAAAGGCAGACGTCCTGTCTGGTGGACCCCAGCCATAAACAAACTATACAACAGAAGGAGGAAGCTACTAAATGATAGAGCAAAATCCCAAAAAGGGAAGGCATCACTGATCAGTATTAGCAAAAAACTACGGGCACACATAAAATTGTCTAAGGCCAGCTTCGGGAGAAAAATTGCACAGGACACTAAGGATAATCACAAGGCTTTCTTTAGTTATGTTAGGAACCTGGGTGGTAATTCCCAGATATGCTCAGAATTAGTCCAAAATGACAAAAAATACACCAAACCCACAGACATTGCCAACATCCTAGCTGACAGGTTCAGCATAAACTTCTTCCCCCCCTCCCCACCAAAAGGGCAAATATCTATCCCAGCAGAGTGCTGCCCCCCCTGACATCTCAGATGCTCAGGAAAGAGCCGCCCTCTCCAAAGCAAAAAACACAGCATCAATGGGACCAGACGGTGTCCCGGGCTGCATCCTACATGAACTCCAAGAAGAGCTAAACCCAAACATAAAACTACTGTTCAATCTCAGCCTTACTACAGGATATGTGCCCAAAGAGTGGCGTACAGCAACAGTGGTCCCTCTCCATAAAGGTGGTGTCTCAACGGATCCTGGAAACTATCGCCCCATAAGCCTGACTAGCTTGGTCTGCAAAGCTATGGAAAGGATCATCATGGACCTCATAAATAAAGATATTGGGGACCTACAAACACTGGATCCTACCCAGTTCGGCTTTGTTAAGGGCAGATCCTGCCTCTTAAACCTGGTTGATTTCTTTGAAACAGTCACCAAGGCCATTGACGAGGGAAGGTGGTCCACACAGCCTACCTGGACCTGCTTAAAAGCCTTCGATACAATACCCCACTCGGGCATTATAGATAAGCTCACCAGCTTAAATATAAACCCCTATGTCACTAGATGGATTGCAAACTGGCTCAAGGACAGAACCCACATGGTTAGAATTGCTGGAGCCATGTCAGACTCCAAACCAGTTACAAGTGGTGTCCCACAAGGCTCAGTCCTGGGACCTCTCTTGTTCGGTATATATTTCTCGGAGGTACAGGCCAACACGGAAGGACTGTGGCTGACCAAGTTCGCAGATGACTGCAAACTGGGCGCCATAATCGACTCTCCAGCCGACACAAGCATCCTCCAAAAGGGCCTCATAGAAACAGACAACTGGTGCCGGAGCCATGGCCTTAAGCTAAATGCCAAAAAGTGTATAGTCATCCCCTTTGGCAAAAACAAAGTGCCCACAAATTACCACATAGGTGGTAATCCATTAAGTACAGAAGAAGTAATTAGGGACCCTGGGACCCAAGTTGATAGCAATCTCTCATTTGACAACCACGTGGCCAAAGTGGTTAGAAAAACATTTTATATAGCCCACCTAATCATGAAGGGATTCACATCTAGATCAGGGGACGTCATCGTGCCTCTTTACTCATCCCTCATCAGGCCCATAATTGAGTACAATGCCCCTTTTGGGATGTACCTTACCAGACACCTGCAGCAACTGGAAAGACCCCAAAAGTACCTCACCAAGAGGATCAAAGGGCTCAAACAGATGCCATATGCTGCCCGGTTAAAGAAACTCCAGCTCTACTCAGTGGCATACCGCCTGTTCAGAGGCGATCTGTGCCTGACGTATAAAGCCATGTCCAACCCGGAATTAATGGACATGCTGCACCTCAGAAAATCCAAATCCCATCGAGCTCGCTACGAGACTTGAACCTCAGCACTGAAATAAATAGGACATGCTAGAGGGACAGATTCATAACCCAGAGGCTCCCTTCACTGTGGAATAAAATCCCAGTCCAGGTTAGGTAGAGTCCCTCATTGACTCTCTTCAAGAGGAATCTTGATGAGTGGATGGGAGATCGTAGGTTTACCCCGGGTATCACTTCTGTGTCACTGTTAGACAGAGGCACAGTATACTAACCTCGAAAAAGGGCATAGTAAAATAAATTTAAAATGGGTGGCAAAAGCCAAACACATTCTGGCTAGGCTTATAAATGCCCTAGGCCAGATAGCCTAGTGTGAACCTATGAACCTATGACACAGCTATGGAATCCTCTGTGTTTGGCTTCATGATATGCGGATGATTAGTGTCACAGTTGCTTTGTGTGGCATTATATGATGTATCTGCATTTTACTGAGGCTGACCATTGATCAAATTCCACTCGTGTTGACTCTTGCACCAGTTACTACCTTCTGTGGTACAGTTTAAGGCAGGGTACCACCGGTTTGCCTTCATGTTTGTGTTTGGTTGATTCCTGTTTCTGTTTCAATGGCATGATCACTGCACATATGTGAGTGCTTAAAGTGCATTTGTGTAGGCCCAGCATTTGCACATGTATTGTACATCTGCATGGGTGCCATGACGGTCACCACTTCCCTCTTAAGGAGCATAACATTGGCTTTGAAGACTGACCATGTGTGGCATACTGTTAGCCCCGTTGGTGTGACTATGGTGATCCTGGTTATTGGTGTTGATGAAATCCAACATGCATTGAGCACGTGTGTTGGTACATGATGAGTCTTCCCAGTTCATAATGGGATAGCTGAGTGGCCATGATTATTTCCTGTCTCAAAACCGGTATTCCCCATTACAGCACAATGACAGTTGGGAGTTCTGAGGCATGTTGGATAATCTGTCACAAGGTGCAATTTGAATTACACTTTGGCACAAAGGTAGTTTCTCAGCATAATGCATCTTACGTTGTGCAAGTGCAACTAGCGTGGGGGTGTACATATCCCTCAGGAAGTTGGACACACCTGTGGCCCATATGTTCCAATAAAGGATGATAGCCAAGATGTGAGGTATGTGTTATAACATGGTCATGCAGGGGTGCTTTCCAAAGCGTTGGACCATATCTCAGTCACTGCACAGATATGTTCTCCATGTTTCAGATTGCCGTAAGTGTGTCCATATCGAGTACCTGATTTGTATCGTTGAGTAGCAAGACCCACAGTTTATTTCTTGGCTGTCCCTGTTGTACCACTGGACTTTCACTTGAACCTGGCATGATGAGGGCACTTTAGCGGACAGTATCCAGATTCTCAGGGGTGACAGGTGCAGGCCTTGTCTGGCAAAGCATCATGGTCTGTCAACCATGTTATCCCAGGCTGAGAGATGCTGGATACTCTTTGAATTACACCAGTACATTACACGATTGTGGAATACAATCCTTGTCCCTCTACTGCTGCATCATTCTGGCCAATGGCAGAATGCTACCCAGGACTTGGGACATACCTGCATGGGCTAAAAGACCTGACAGTTCCTACATGTGTTTCCATGCAGTCCAGGCTACTGCATCACAGGTCCTGCACAACAACATAGAATATGCCAGAGACATGTGTATAGTTCTAGAGGTGGTCTGAGTGTATGGGTATGTGGCTAATCATGGCAGACAGGCAGTTGACAGTATGTTTGCCCTCATATAGCTTGGCGTGTAACATTGTGCTAGAGTTTGCATTCACAAATGTGTAGTGTTGGCCATGTTTCTGGCCACGTGTTCTGAGGTGTGACACAATTATGCAAACTATGTTGTACAGTCTTTGAATTCTGTTGTCTGTCTATTCCAACTTGGGAGGCCTCTTGCTTGGCCAGATACTTAAAGGCATCTGATGTGTGTGATATCTGGTGACGTGTTTGTGTCCTTACTGTGTTCTGGTAAGGGTGTGTGTTGGTTGTGGTGATGAGATGCATGTGTTAACCTACACCTCTTGACTGTCTAGTCTAGCCATGGGTGTACAATGGACTGTCTCCAAGCTCACCCCTGTAGCTGCATCCCAGACAATGTGTGGGGTGTGGTGTTAGGCGGGTTTGGCAGTGTTCATGGCATAGATATTGCATTCCCCCAGGATGTCCACATACACTAAGCTGACATTAGTAAACACCAGTAGCTGACTAGTGGACATGCCTGTATGAACATTCAGTGCTACAAGTACCACGTACTGTATTTAGTTTACTTACTGCTTATGAAGATGTTTTAGACAGTGATGCTCACATGTAAATATTTGTGTTATGGACGTGGCAACACTAGCTATTACAGGAACATGGTAGCTACCTTTAGTGGCAATCCCCCTCTGAGGACCACATCACATCCTGATAGTTGATTACAGATGATGAAAGTGTGAACTGGGCTGTATCCTTGTCTGGGTATATACTCATTTACCCAGCAGAACCATGAGCTCTTTTGGGCACAGACACCCACTCCCCACACAAAGTCAAATATCAATAGACTCTGCTGCCACTATCGACATGATCAGGATATAATCAGATAGTGTACGCCATCACCTATGAAGCAGCTATTACACATGGGCAGCAGTTTCCTACATTTTACACTCCTACTGTAGATGTCACACTGGAGTTAAAGATGATATGCACCCCGTTTCATTACTAGTACTGTCAACATATTTCCAAGCAGCTGTTAGTTTGGCAATGAGAGGTTAGGCTACACAAATCTAAACGTTCAACCAGTGTGTGTCTGCTGTCAATATCCACTCTATGTAGGTGTGCACATAGCCATTTGGCACAGCCCTGTAACAAGGGTCAATACACATTTGCAGAACATGTACACATGCACAGCTGTCATTGCCTGTAATCAGTACTAGAGAGGTGGATATTAGGCAAGGTGGATTTTTAGGCAAGGCTCAAAAGACAAACCCACCACCATAAATAACACAAGTAACCAGTAACTGAGGGTATTGCTACTCAATGCCAGAGGTCTAAACCACAAAATGCACACACTCGAGGCACCCCTCAGTATGGAGAACATCAATATCTGTGCAGTAACAGAAACCTGGTTTAAGGCTCCAGAGAGCACCCTAGCACTACCAGGCTATAACTCATGCCACACCTTTCGGCCACAGAACCTGGACCGGAACACAAAAGGCAGGGGTGTATCCATATTCATCAAGGATACTCACACCTCCAGGTTAGTGGCACAGCACGATGCATCAGAGATCATCCAAGTGCAACTCTCAATGGGCAAAACTGCAATCCAAATTGTAGCTTGCTACAAATCACCCACCATGACCAAGGACCCACATTCCACATTTCTGGAGACACTGGGAAATATGCAGGTCCTACCAGACACCCTAATACTGGATGATTTTAACTACCCAAACATTAACTGGGAGAACTACTCAAGTACTAACTCCCTTGCCCAGCGCTTCCTAGAATTTATAAACTCAAACTCCCTGGATCAACTGGTCAACACCCGCACCAGAGGGAACAACATATTGGACCTGGTCATTACCAACATGGGGGACCGGTGTTCTACACCCAACATCAACCCCTTGCTGGTTAGATCAGACCATAGACTAATCACTGTGGATATTCACATCCCGCCCACAACCCCAACCAAAGAAACCATCGTGAAAATCTTTTCCAAAGCAGACTTCACATTGCTTAAGACCGAGGTGGAAAGGTTCATGGCCCCCACGCCAATGGACAGTGCTGTCCAAGATGCTGAAACCTATACAAAGGCACTCTATGATCATCTGCAGGAATGCATGGATCGTGCTATCCCAAGTCAAACCTAGACTCACTCCTCCAAGAAAAGGAAACCGGTCTGGTGGACCCCTGCCATAAACATGCTCTACAATACAAGGAGGAAACTAGTACAGATAAGAGTGAAATCCCTAGAAGGACAGACATCCCTGATCAGTATCCACAAGAAACTACGATCCCTCATGAAATCATCCAAGGCTAGCTTCAAAAGACAAATTTCCAAGGACCCTACAGATAACCATAAAGCATTCTCTAGCTATGTCACGAACCTAAGTGGGAACTCTCAGATCTGCTCTGAATTGGTGCAGACTGGCACAAAATACACTGAACCGACTGATATTGCCAACATTTTGGCAGACAGGTTCAGTGCAAACTCCACCCCCCTCACACTCCCTAAACAGCCCATAACCATACCAGAGGAATGTACGGCCCCGGCAATCACTGACACACTGGTTAAAACAGCCCTATCCAAAGCCAAAAACACAGCCTTATTGGGACTGGACAGTGTCCCAGGCTGTGTCTTACAAGAGTTCCAAATGAGCTAACCCCTCACCTAAACACACTGTTCAAACCCAGTCTCTGTACAGGCTACATACCCACAGAGTGGCGCACAGCAACAGTTATCCCACTCCACAAAGGTGGCGCCACAACAGACCCCAGGAACTATTGCCCTATAAGTCTGACTAGCCTGGTCTGCAAGGCTATGGAGCGCATCATCATGGAATTCAATAACAGAGACATTGGGAACCTCCAGACACTCGACCCAACCCAGGTCAGCTTGATTGATTGCAGACCATGCCTGCTGAACCTGTTTGACATCTTGCAGTCACCTAGACTTTAGGTGAGGGGTGTGGTAGTTCACACTTACTACCTGGACCTCGCCAAGGATTTTGACACCATTCCCCACTCGGGTATTATTTATAAACTCACCAGCTGGTACATACACCCATACATCAGAGGTTGGGTTGCCAACAGGCTTACACACAGAACCCACATGGTAAGCCTAGCAGCCTCCAGGTCCAGCTCTTAACCAGTCACAACTGGTGTCCCACAGGACTCAGTCCTGGGACCCCTACTGTTTGCCATATACTTCTCAGAGGTACAGGCACACACAGGTGGACTACAGCAGACCATGTGTGGTGATTACTGCAAACTGGGAGCCATAATTGACAGTCCAGTTGTCACAGATGTCCTTCAAGGGGCCTCACATAGACCAACACAGGGTGTCAAAGTCATGGCCTCCACCTAAAGGCCACAAACTGCATGGTCATTCCATTTTGGGAAGACTAGACACCCACATATTAACACATGCGTGGCAGCCACTTTAATACAGATCAGGGAATGGGTATGTGGGGACTACATTAAATAGTGATCTCTCCTTTGACAATCATATCTCCAAAGTAGTTAGGACATCCTTCTATGTAGGCCATCTGATTATTTAGGGATTCGCATGTAGACATACTGAGGTTATTGTGCCCCTTTACTCATCACTCATCAATTCCATCATCGAGTAATGTAACCCATTTGGGATGTACCTCAGAAGACACATCCAACAGTTGGAGGGTCCACGAACGTACCTCACCAAGAGGATTACTGGCCTCAGACATGTGTCCTATGCTGCCAGACTGAATGAACTCTTGCATTACTCAGTGGCATCTCATTTACTCAGAGATGATCTTTGCTGGCCAACAAAGCCATGTCCAAGTCTGGCTTAATGGATATGCTCCACCTATGGGAATCCATGTCACAGTGAGCCACACACTATAATGAGCTACACCTTGCCACAACCATAACTGGAAGATGCTGGAGTGACAGATTCCTGTCACATGTACTCCCCATGCTTTGGAACTACATCATTTATTACATTATATGGAGCCCCCCACTAACACTCCAGGGAAACCTTGCAGAGTGGATGGGGAACAGTGGATACACCCCAGGGATCCCACAATTGGCTCTGCTCCACAGAGGGGCAGTTAGATAATCAATGGGGTGGTGACAGCTGACACATTTTGGCTAGGCTAATGAATGGCCTCGGGCAGTTAGGCAAGTACCTACCTATGAACCTATACATACAGTATCAGCGCATGTTGGTAGCTTAATTTACTGTTCAGGTGTTGACTTAGCTTGTGCCAATAGCAGTTGTGTGTGCAGTAGTTGAGGGCTGCCTATGTAGGATGCAAACAGTAGACCGCCTGTACATGACAATTTACAGGTAGTCTTCTGTGTGTGCCATCCATGTTTACTGTGTGTGCAGGTGGAGAAGGGTGTCAGTCCATAGGTGCCTACACTGTCTGTGTGTGTGCTATACGTTCCCTCTTTGCCAAGGCATGGGCATACTGGGCACGCCTCAGTCCCTACTGGGGCCGGCTCAGGGTGTTCGTGGTCTGAGTACCTCTGTGCCTGTGGGGCCCTTGGCAATGGTGGTGGGCTGTGAGGGCCTTCACCATTCTGTGCCTGTTGCAGCTGTTTCTGCAGGATCATATTGTGCAGCATGGCACATACTATGAAGCTGTGGGCACATGTGCCTGGAGAGTACTGCAAGGCTCCACCAGATATGACCAAGCAACGGTACCGTGATTTCAGCATCCCAAACACATGCTCTATGATGATTCCGGTTTGTGCGTGTGCCTCATTATGGCATTCTTGCATGGATGTGTGTGCATTTCTGATGGGAGTCATCATCCACGGTTCCAGTGCATAGCTAGCATCCCCACCAGGTGGCCATATGGGATGTCCCTCCTGGCAAATACCTGATACAGCTGTGAGGCATGCCAGATGTGGGAGTTGTGATAGCTTCCAGGGCTGCCAGCACACACATCCCATGATAATGCCCTGGGCATTGCACACGACCTGGCAGTTGATGAAGGGGTATCCCTTACGGATTATGTATTGCCTACCCTGCTCACCGGGTGGTGACTTGATGTGTATGTGCGTGCAGTCTATTGCACCCAGTACCTCCGGGTATTCTGCCACATGGTGGAAGAGACGTATATTGCTGGCCAACTCCTCCTGCGTTCGGGGGAAGTATATGTGTTCATTGGCATCCAGGGACTGGTGGAGTACCCTGGATGCTGATGCCTGTGAGATCCCCAGGATATCCCCAGTTGGCCTTTGAAAGGTACCTGTGGCTAGTATTCTCAAGCTTACACATACCTTCGTGTCCACTGGGATGGGTTCCCCTCTGTTATGTCTGTCTCTGAGGCGTGGCTGGCACAGCTCAACAAGTTGATGTATGGTGTCCCTGTCCACCCTGTAACGCTGTACTATCTCCAGATCATTTAGCCCCTGGTAGGTTACCCTGGGTCTGAACACTCTTCTCCTCCTCCAGTGGCTGAGGTGGTTGTCAGCATCATCCTCCACACCACCTTCAGTCTCCAACACATGCTGGTGAATCAAAGCTATGGCAGCCCCTAACATGTACATATTAAAAGTTCCCCATCTGTATACATCGATGGTGCAGAGTGTATGGGAATACACAAGTGTGTGTGAGTGCTTTCACACTTTATACTATTGTGCTATGGATGCTGCTGATGTCATTGGGTGTGTATGTGCAATTCCAGCTGCAGGGTATCTTAATTATGGGTTTTACAGCGAGTACTGCAATTGTGGGGCCTTTGGTGTTGCATTATGCTTGCCTGCCATGATTCATCTGTTGCCCTTTAATTCACTTTTCAACCCGAATCCCCTCCCATTGTCAGGCATGCATCCAGCTGCTGGCTTTCTTGTTTTGTACTTTCCCTACCCAGGAATGTGTTGCGAAATGTGTTATGTAGCTGATCTACTGCAATTTTGCTTTGTTCTGCTGTGACAGTACTGTTTTCTTTACAGTATGGCACCTCTCCTTTCCTGTTCTGCAGGTAGCTGCTAGCAGCCTTGTTAGCTGTTGTCAGTGGCCCACTGTGGATTCCTAGGTGTTAATTACTCATTTGTACTCCAATTTTCATGCTGCAGCATTTCCTTTTTTTTCCCGTATCCTTCCTGTTTCCGCTCTGGTGCGTGCCGCGCACAGCCGCTTACCGGGTTTAAAGCGCGTTTTCATCCACGTTCACATGCACATTCGGTTACCTTGTGTGCTCTCAGCTAAACAAAGCTATGGCTACTTCAACACACCCTATCCTGCAGCTTTGCTTAGCAACAGGCAGACCGTATTAGCAATGCTCCAATGTGCTTACAGCAAAGGTGGCACACCCCTCTCTTGATGTCATCTTTGTCTCCAGGGCACACCTCGATGTTGTAACACTACTCTGTGAGGTACATCCTTACACCGGTGAGGAATTTGTGATTCACTATTACTCTACTAATTCCTAGTTACCACGCAGAACACCGTCATAGCCCCTTAGCAACCCTTGCGCCATGGTGTGGTGTAGCATGCATGCCATTGACTATTATGGGGAAATCATGAAAAGTGTTACATAGCAGTTTTATTCCATATAATTCTATTTTCATTGTGATCCCATTTGTGCACCGCTGCCCTGCGCTTTAACTTCGCGTTAGTGTGGGCATAACATTACATGTTCTTTTTTATATTTTGTGCATTTTTTTTATGTCAGTGGCTATATATTTAGCCATTGGCATGTATTAACAGTATAATACATGTGTTTGGTCCACTGTCATGGCTCCGATTTTATCTTTGCGAAAATGTAAACCGTTTTTTTCGGTTTACATTTCTACATGCTTACACTTCGCCTGCACCACTTCCTGAATCGCTATATACCTTCATTTGCAAGCTACACTGCTGCACATGGGGTGATTAGCATACAAGCACCGGGAGCTGTGCGGGCGTAGTGTACCCAGGTAGTGCATGTGGAAACAGCTTGTACCTGAATTGTTCGGCGGCCATATTTGGTGTTAGATTGCCGACGCTGCGCCTGCACCTGGTGCAAGCTTCATGAATCCCGGGGATTATTTCTGGATTGCCCTCAAACAGTTGTGTCGTATGGGCTTACCTGATTAAAAATGCATTGAGTCTTTCTTTGTCTTCTTTAGAATATTGTACTGACTGACTTCCAAAAGTGAGGTGCATCTCAAGTTCCAAACCAAGTTGCATGCAATCAATAATGGATGCAGTGCTCTTTGGGAAACTTTGCAAAATCTGTAGAAAGACCAAATACATCTGGTATGCTTTAATATTTTAACTCTTAAAGCAAATGGGCTTGAAAATTATTGTGCATATCATGCAGTTAATTTAATATTGGGGTCAGGCTTTTGTAGGAAGAAGTTAATATTTATTTTGTACATAGATTAGATAAGCAGTGTTGGAAGCTGATAATAGTATTTGTTATGCAGTTTATTATTTTACCTGTTTACCTTACAAGTAAGTTTGCCTTTGGGATTACTGGCTTGCCTATTGCTCCTGCAGGACATTTTTGTATGATTCAGTTGTCACTGAATAGAACAGTAATCGTATTTCCAAGTGCTGTTGCTGTCTTTTTGTCAGTTTTCACAAGCAAATTATTAAGAGCATTTAAATCTTTAAATGTTATTTGAGTATTGTTTCTCCTTTCTCAGAATGTATACCAGATGTCAGAAACTCCTGCAGCTGCTCTAATTCTCACTGTCAGATTTAGAAGAGTCTCAATACATTTAAAGAAATCACACAGCTTCTTGTGGGTGTAGTAAAGTTATCAGTTTGCATTTCTATCCAGGTTTTACACTTTGGCACATGGACATTTGCTGGGCATTGGGGCTGGAAAAAAAATTGACTCAAAACAAAAATGGATTAACTTTACTTTTTGTACAGGAAGAGTCCCTTATACCCCCTCAGTACAGGGGGCTGAACCTCCTGCCTTCTTTACAAGACCTCTGAAGTTGCTGTACCTCAAGGAGACAGAAAAAAAACCCTTTGAATTCACAAATTGCTCTTGCCCTTCAAGTCCAAAACCTTGTTTGGCCTCTTTGTATGCAGCTGTTCAAGCTGTCCCAGGATGGATGCCAAATTGCAGGTAGTTTTATCTTAGGTCTGACTGAAAAATTAATAGTGTTGAGAAGCCTTTGAGCAACTACATGCTGAATTGCCAGCGTTTGTCTGATTTTTTGCATTACATTTGCTTGATGGCAGATGGAGACAATAAGCCCAATTAATATGCCATTTTAAGGGCATTTAACATTCCACCTCTTCTCTCTGGTTACTCTTCTTTCCCTGTATCCATCTATCCTATGCTTTGTATTCATTATTAAGTTCCATGAATCCATAACCCTCTCTGTGAAAAAGTACTTTCAGTGGTCCATGGAGTCCCTACAGTCTACTGCCTGTGTTCTTCCTTCCCCCACTGCCCTTTCTTGTTGAGAATAACCCCTTCATATCTTCCTGGCATGCTTGTGTGTGCCAGTATTGTGCCCTCCTTTTTTTCTCTTTGTCTCAAGTGAGAAGAACTCTACCTGCACTAGCCTGTAGTCATATTCCTTCTGTGCCATCCAGTGGATCTTTCTGGTAACTTAACGTTGAATTCCTTCAAACAATCTGATTTCCTTTTCCTGTGACCTCCAGAATTGGATGCAAAGCCCTCTAAAATGAAATCTGTTAGCCTGAGGCTATACCACAGCATTCTGATTGTTGCTGCCATTGCCCCTTCATCCTGCTCACAGCGGTTCCATTTTAGGTGAGTTCTACTCCACAGACATCAGTTTCACTCCCTAAACCTATAATGCACAGTAGGGTTGTCGTCTGAACGCAGTGTTTTGCATATGTTCATCATATTGAGCATTAGCTCTGTGGGTTTTATCCTGCCAAGGGTATAACAGTTGGCCACTTCAAAAACTTCAAGGCACTTTCCACACACCCAAACTGTCAGGTAGCTCGAGCTGAGCTGATTAAAAGGCAAGCTTGGGTGCCAAGCCCTTCAGTGCTTTACTATCGTCAACGAGTATGCTGCTGTGAGGCTTTCAGGGATTGACTGTCAGCTTGTGCTGTACCTTTGCTGGGCAGATAAGTTCCCTTTGGGGAAAAAACTTACACTTAATTTTGTGTGTTATTGATGCTTTCGTCCTTAGGAAAGTAATTTTAAAGCTAGGAGTTGTGCTTTAATGGACTGTCATGAGACTGTATTATACTTTTAAACAGGAATGCTCTTTTTTCCTTCCAGTTTAAAAGTTTAAAGTATTCAAAAAATGTTTTTTTTTCTGTGGAGAAATTGTGTTTATTTTACTTTTTGAGGCTGGCAAAGTGTTTTGAATTGATTTTTACTGTGTTGCTTGTGAAATAAGGGACTTAAAGACTAAAATTTTAGCATCTTTTGCTGCTTGTTTTCTCTGGGAAAGAGACAACATTTTGACTTGACCATGGAACAACCTGTTGGTCCAATGGTTTGTTCTTCTAATCACAAAAATATAAACTTAAGCAAACAGCTTTTGCCAGGACAGCAGGCTAGCAATTTGCCTCAGCCACAGGTGGCTGATTCTGTTGTGGCCATTAATTGTACCTCAGACCACTCATCTTTTACCCTGTATCCCTCCAGTATATCACTTACAGCCACTGTGGACTGGGGTTAGCCACATCCTCTGCAGCTGTTGGTGTCTTCTCAGTGGGTAAGGAAGAGGTATTCCTCCTGGTCTTGTGGAATGGAAGAGGGAAGGCTTCCCTGTTTTGTCAGAATGTTGCGCCCATCCCTGGGGAAGCTGCTGCTACCATTAATGACACTGTTGGTCCTATTTTTGCTGTCAAAAAGAAACAGAAATTAAATTTGCATCTACTTCCCCTCAAATATCCTTGGACAGGAATGTCTGGCTCAGGGTTTAATTCAGGCTGTTGATCCTTCTTTGAAAATAGTTTCTGGTAAAAGAAAGAAGGATACCTTTTTTCTGAAGAGATTCATGATATTGAATCTGAACAGGAAGATGATGGCACAGATACAGGATTTTCTTCTCAGATTTCTGATTTGAACTCCGAGGAGAGCTCAGTTTCTGAATCTCCCTGTCGGGGTTTCTCTTTCTCCGAGAATTTCCAGAGTGTCCGAATGTTTTCAGTGGGAGAACAGTGAGATTTCTCAGTCCCTCAAAAAATACCATGAGCTGTCACAGAAGGAATTTCTAGAACAATCATCAATTCCTCCAGTTCTATCAGATTTGTAGGATGTGTGTGTTACTGCCTGCAATTTTCCCGATAGTCAGCCATTTGTCCCTAAAAAAGCAGATAGGCTGTATAAAGTTCCTCAGTCTTTTAAAGTTTTTGTACACTCTTCCCAAACCTGACCCAGTAGCTTAAGCTTTAGTTAATGCTACTGCTGCTTAATTTCAGTTCTACTCTTTCTGACAAGATGCGAAGCTTATTTATAAATATGGGAAAAAGTGTATGCTTCTGCAAGTTTGATTTTCAGAATTTAGAATTGTCAGGCTGATATGCTAAGGTTTGTCCTAATTGTGAATGTATGAGGACTGTTTTGTTTGCAGTTTATTCTTGTAAGGAAGTATCTGCTTAAAATAATTTAGTTTCTTCTGTTGTACAACTCACTACTCATTGTTTACAGTGTGTGTATGATCAGTTGATACTTCTTCAAGGGTTTAAGTTACTGGTACTGTTTTGAGGTTTGCTTGGCTGCATTCTCAGAAACTCCCAGATAATAAAAACAAGATTTTAAATTCTCCTTTGGATAGAGATTTAGTTTTTGACCTTTCTGCTGCAAAGGTGATCATAGCGTGTAATGAGAGGAGTAAGTTGATATAGGGAATCTGTATGATTTTTCAGCCATTCTTTTCCAAATTTTCTAAGGGATTCTGTAACTCCCTCATCCAGTTTTGGCAAAAAAACAAAATGAAAAGTCTCAACAAAATGCAGGTAAACAGATGTTTAAGAATAAATGGCAAGGGGTTACAAAACGAATTCAGGAACCCCCCTAAAAACCAAGGACAGCCCAAGTCAGAATGACTTTTTAAGGGACCTTGCCTCCACCGTGGTAGTCCCTTTTCCCCTTTCTGGTAAGCCTGAATCTCCACTTTTCTCTTTGGCAGAAGAGAGTTTCACAAATGTTTCTGAAGACCATTCATCAAAATTACAGATGTCAGTGGGAGGAAATCCCACCCTCATGAATGGAAAGTAGATCAGGGGGTCTTCCAAGATTTGATCCATCTGTGGGGAGTTCCTCAAGTAGACCTATTTATCTCCTGTCTGAACAATCAGATGGCAAGATTCTGTTCCAGAACTCCGTGCAAGAAGGCCTGGAAGACAGATGCCTTTTCTTTTCCTTGGACAGGATTGCTTCTTTATGCTTTTATACCCTTTCCACTGGTGTCCAGGGTAGTTTTGAAGCTTCAGAAGGAATCCCCCAAGATCATTGTGGTAACTCCCTTCCAGCCCAGGCAACAGTAGTTCTCTCTTCTTTTGGAAATGGACAGTGGTGATTACCACAAGTTTCCTTACAGACTGGATCTACTCACAAAATGCAGGATGTTTGATAAACCCTGACCCCAGTCAACCTCAGTTGACTGTTTGGATGATTTCCTTTAGGCACCTGTTTACTGAGAATATGTATCCGATACAAATGGAGGCAAGAAAGCCTGCTAGAAGAAAATTATGTTTTAGCAAATGGAAAAGGTTTTCTAGCTGGTGCCAACAACATAACCAGCACCGATTCAGGGCTAGTTGTTCTCTGGTTTTACAATATTTGTGAGTTTCTGTCCTAAGGCCTTTCTTACTCCTACATCAAGGTTAATTTTTTAGCCATTTCAGCATGTCTGGCCATTGATCTTCCTCTTTCAATGCCATCTCATGTTAAAATGTTTTTGAAAGGGGTTTTGCATAAGAGGCCTCTAAGAAAACTGGTGGCCCCTCTGTGGGATTTTAATTTTGTTAGAGAAGCTAACATTTGCTCCATATAAACCAGCTAATGTGGCTCACCTGAGGTTGTCAACATGGAAAACAGTTTTACTGATTGCTCTGACCTCTGCAAGAAGGGTATCAGAGTTGCAAGTTCTCATGGTGAGTCCTCATTTTCCACAGGGACAGTGTTTCTTTTAGAACGAATCCTTCTTTCATGCCTAAAGTGGAATCCGATCACCCAATTTTATTTCCTGAACCTAAAAATGAGTGAGAATACTCCATACCTTGGATGTTCACAGACATCTCAAGTACTGTCTTAACAGAACTAAATCTTTCAGATTTGTGGATCAATTTTTCATTTCTTGTGAAGGTGATAAGAAGGGACAGCCTGTGTCAAAGTTGACATCTCCAAATAGTTGTCTAAGGTTATAACATTCTGCAAAACTATTCCAGGCAGGGTCAAGGCCCACTCTACCAGGGCCCTTTGCTTCATCTATGGATTTTTGGAAAGGGTTGAATTCTAGACATATTCTAGAAGCAACAACTTGGTCCTCTGTACATAGTTAACAAAGCACTGGAAGGTTAATTCCTTCTTTAGGTCTAGATCAGGCTTTGCTAGGACTATTCTCCAGATTTCCTGGAAATTTGTAAGCTATGGTAATCTACCCATATAGCTTAGGCTACTGCATCAGTGGTCAATATGAACAATATGGTACAGCTGTGTCAGTAAACTTGCTATAACAGTAGATGTTTGAAAGATCACTGCTGCTGTAGCTGTTCCCTTCCTCCCTCTTTCCCACTTGTTTCTTTATATGTTGGTTTTGCAAGCATGTGGACCTTTATGTTTTATTGTTGCTAGCATTGTCCTTTCAGGACACAGCCCCCCTTTTTTTGTTGGCATGAAAGCTCTGAAGGGCTTGGCACCCAAACCTGTCTTTTTAGTTGGCTCAGCTTGAGCTGCTTGTCAGTCTGGGTTATTGGAAAGTGCCTGAGCTTTGGAAGCTAACTGGCTGTTATATCCTTGCAGGATATTATAAATGTAGCATAGACTTCTGCAACAGTGATCATTCGAACATACTGTTATGGTAACTTTACTTACACAGCTGTATTTTGTAGTGCTTGGCAAAAGAGTGTTTTATTTTTCCATTTGGAATTATAGGACTTCTACCAGAGTAATCACTGGGATGACCATTTACTGGGCCAGGACTAAGCAGTATGTCGCCTTCTGGTTTTAAGAAACTGACAATTGGCTTTGAATATTGTAGTGAATCCCTGCTTTTGTTGGAGAAGCAGGCTGTCAGAGGCAGGGTAACCTAGTAATGGACAAAGACTGAATGGTTGAGTTGCAATTGCCCGAGGTACAATCACTGAGGATTGAAGTTCCCTCACAGGAAATTACCACTGGTGAGTTGCGCAGGCAGTGAATCCCTTTTGGGGGGAATTTCCCGTTCCTCTAGTTGGCGTGACTGTGGAGTTGGCATAAGTATGAGTGTGCAAGGGGGTCTTGACCTCTGCAAAAGCACTTAAAAAGTGTGTTTTGGTGGGTTTTTTTTTTTTTTTTTTGGCAAATGCAATTTGGGGATTCCGATCCTTTAGTGCATTTGTTTCCACCCAGTTGTGGAAGCCAGAGGCAGTGGCTTGGTGGATTGATTTTTTTCCCATCTAGTCATTGGAAGTATAAGAAGTTTAGAGTTACAGTTAAATGGTTGGTTTGTGAAGACGCGATCATTTTTTTTTTATTTAAACACCTTTATTAAATTATCACTTAAGATATAGGCAAACATACATTAGTAGAAAAGAAAACAAACCATGCTGATATTTTTCCATTTACATACATTATACATCACGTATGTTTTCTTTCTATATCATTGAAGGGCTGTGGCTGACCAAGTTTGCAGACGACTGCAAACTGGGTGCTATAATAGAGTCTTCAGCCGACATGGATATCCTCCAGAAGGGCCTTAATTAGACTGATACATGGTGTCAAAGCCATGGTCTCAAGCTAAATGCTAAAAAATGTGTAGTAATCCCCTTTGGAAAAAGCAGAGTACCCGCGAACTACCACATAGGAGGTAACTCCCTGAAATCTGAAGTAGTAATAAGGGATCTAGGGACCCAAGTAGATAGTCGGCTTTCCTTTGATAACCATGTTGCCAAGGTGGTTAGAAAATCCTTTTATGTGACCCATCTGATCACGAAAGGGATCACATCAAGATCTAAGGATGTAGTGGTGCGCCTCTACTCTTCCCTCATCTGACCCATTATTGAGTACAATGCACCAATTGGAATGTACCTGGCTAGGCGTCTCCAGCAGCTGGAGAGACCACAGAGGTACCTCACTAAGAGGATTACTGGCCTCAAACAGTTGCCCTATACTGCCCTATGCAGCACGATTGAAAAAACTAAGGCTTTTCTCTGTTGCATACCACCTTCTCAGAGGCGATCTCTGTCTAACATACAGAGCCATGTCCAACCCGGAACTGTTGAACATGCTCCATCATAGCAAAACCAAATCCACTTGAGCTACACCCTTTAGGGATATAAACCTCAGCACAACAATGAATAGAACATGCTGGAGGGATAGATTCCCTTCGCAAAGACTTTCCTTGCTATGGAACAAGGTCCCGATCTACATAAGACAGAGCTCCTCACTATCACTCTTCAAGAGGAACCTTGATGAGTGGATGGGTAACAGAAAGTTCACACCAGGGATCATACCAACAGCTCTACTAGATAGGGGCCAAGGGTACTAGCTGCTAGATCAAGGGCCTAGGGAACTAACCAAAGGGGTGGCGAATACCGCACAACGTGGCTGGGCTAATATATGCCTTCGGGCAGATAGCCCAGTTCCTACCTATGAACCTATCAGTCCAGCATTACATAAATTGCTCAATTCCTGTCTTCCTCCTCCTCCTGAACATTATTTTGCATGCACTGTTCCCACAATTTCCATTTATTTTTATGTAATTTGCTCCTTCCCTTTCCTAAAGATCCCTCTTCTGTTTTTTTATGCCTCTTGCAATATTCACCGCTTCACATACAATTAGTTTAGACTTTAATTTCCATTTTCTAGTAATTGCTTTTTTGACAGCCAATGGAATTAAACTTAACAAGGCCTTACTATGTCTAGGCAGTTCAGATCATGTGTCCCAGATCAAAAGAATAATTTTCTTAGTTACGACCATTTGCTCCCCCAGTATTTCTGATGGAGTACTCTGTAAGGAATTGTTTAGAATCTGCCAACTCATTACATTCCCAAAAACATATTTCCATTTACCCTTTCTGTTTCCCATCACACCTCCAACATTTGTTATCTACCTGAGGAAAAATTCTTTGAAGTCTGCTTGGGGAATAAAAATACATATCCAACACTTCCGAACCTAGCCATCACATTTTGTGTTTGCAAGGATGACAGAGGCGATGGACTTGAATTTGACTTCAGGTTGAGGGTAGTGCCAGGAAGTCCTTCTGTGAGCATAACTGGTGCAACAAGTACTGCATCAGTGCAGTAGGTAAGGAGTACTGCAGTCAGTTGTTGAGGTAGACCTGATGAAAATCCAGTGATAATTGCTTGCCTGCAAGGCTGTGGGAAGGGGATTCAGACAAACTACACTCCAATGGCAGAGGAAGTTCAGAGAAGCATACTATAAGGCTCTAGCTAATGAGAAAATTGGCCATTTCCCTATTTTTGTCCTACATACATTGCTGAGTAATTGGTCAGCTTGATTCTGTTTTCCCTGATCTTCCAACTTATAGGTCTGCTGCATAAGAAAGCGAGTTTTGAAATTCATACTTCTGCTTTCTGGTGTCCACCTCATACAGAGCCAATTTTCAGTAGCAATGATCTTTTTCTGCTATAAAGTTAATAGATATTCCCATTTACACATTTGGAAATGGAAGGTTGTAAATTGTCTATGTTTATACTGAAAGGTTGACCATCGTAAATGAACAAAGTTCTTTCTCCATTGCTGTTCTCCTTGGAAGGATTCCCTCCACTCTTCATTATAGTAGTTAGCTTGCTACCGAAACCAGCAAACTTTTTTGACAGGAAAATTAACTTATTTTTATAATCTGACATGGTATTTCTTTGAATAGACATTTGGCTAGTCAGATAATTACACAATTTGTGATAAGTTGTAGGAACAGTCATTCTTTCATTCACTCATCAGTTCTCTGTTCACCTGTTTAATCCAATTTAGAGTGACAGAGGAGCTGCAGCACAATTCAGTACTTAGTGGGTGCAGGGTATAGAAGTTGTTCCAGAATGGGTGCCAGTCAGTCACTCACTCAGTCACTCACCTGTGGGTAGTTTAGAAGAATGCTGTTTCAGATATGGCACATCCTTGGGATGTAGAAGGATATCAGATCGCAGACAAAGGGGAGACATGCAGACTCTGCACAGAAAGCACCTCAGATGTCCTTTCTTTTTCTAGTCCTCAGGATTAGCCCAATTGTTCCCTTCCTGCATCCAGTTGACTCCGTCATTCTTCCATAGGAGTGAGAGTATTCGTTCTCTAGTGGAGGTAAGAATCGGGTGTTGGTGAGCAAAATAGTCTGCAGATCCTCCAAGACTGTCCTATATCCATCTCCTAAGCAACCTGTGAGCTCCTCTATAGCTACCTTGAGAGGTGCATGCATGCATGCTTCCAAGCAGCACACAACATGTAGCACAAGCATGCTAGGCTACTCATGCTGTAGTGATATACTTGCATTCCTACATGTCACCAGTGCCGCAAGTAAAGCTGCCTCCCTCTGCCCAGAATGGGCGACCCAGCATTGACCTTTCACTCCCATCTTCCCCGTCTCTTTCCTCTGGCACCTGTGCCGCTAGTCAAAAATGGGTCCTTTAGAATGCAGTCAGGACTTTATTCCTCTATGCCACACAGTTGGATTTTCTCCTCCTTCTGTTCCTGATAAAGTGACTGCACTGCTAGTATGAGGGTAATTTATTCTTGAGGCCACTTACTGGAATCAGATAGCTGGTTAATTAAGACTTTATTATCGCCTGGTGAACAGTAGTAGGACTGGCTGGGTAAGTGTTAAGAATGAAGAAACGTAGCTGTTGAAAAGAACAGGATTGTTTGTTTCGGGACTGTAGACTGCTGATCAGACGTGAATAGTTATAATATCATTGTAAACTATTCAGGGCTTGATTTGATGGCTTCCTATTACAGTTGTAAGAACCAGTATTGTGAATCCCAAAACTGTGAAAAATAAACTTCAATTACAATAGTAAAATATTGAATTATGAAATTACCTTTTACAGTTTAAAGTGTACAGTTATGACTTGTAGGGCCTTGTCCCCAATAGCCTTGCTGTATGTACTAACTCCAGAGAAGGAGTAGGGACAGTACTGCATTCTTGGACTTTGTATATATTCCTCCATATTTGCTGTGATAGTATTGTAATTATGAACATTGCAGTCAAGCTTCTTGGAATTAGAGTGGGTTTTATGGCTGGAGAATTCTAATGGAAGTTGAACTGCACGTTTGCAGTTTATTTGTGGTTGGTTGACTGGAGATGTGAACTAACTGGTGCAAGAAGAAAGTATTCTTAGAAGAGTGAAGTATTATTTTTTTCTGTTACTGTGTGTGTGATACATCAGTATAAAGATGTCGCACATTTTTAAAGAGCAAAAACTTGGGAGAGGAGCTACCAGTTTTTTTCCTTAACAGTAAGTTTTAGAATGTTATGGCAACGCATTGGAAATTCAGGACTTGATACTGCAAGTTCTGGAGCTCTGACAAACTAACTGCAATCATCTTTAATAACAAAAAAAGTGTGTGACTTACTGTTGTACATTAAAGTATTTTTTCAGGGGTAAAGTCCCCCCCCCCCGCACCCTTCCACTCCTGCTGCTTGTATATACTAACTCTTAGCTTGCTGTACCTCAGGGAATGGGAAATTCTTATAGATACAGCAGTTTTAAAACATATTTCCCAGTTATTGCACTTAAGTTTTCCCTGTTCCAAGGATCTCTCGCACAGTTCTCAAGCATGCAACAGGAACCTGACATTATGCTAATGCTGGAGGTACTACAAAGAGATTTTGCATATGATGTGTATGGAGCAGGGGAATGTCCATGTTTGGACATCTTTTCATTTGAATTCTGGACTGTGCTTTCTTAGGTATGTTTGTTCTAATGAAGTTTTGTGTGAAATATGTTTGTGCTTTAGCAGTGATTCGGCGTATGATGTTAAGTTGTCTATCTCGCCTTCATTCTTGCTGGTTGGGTTCGGAGCCGATCCTCGGCTCCGACTCGGCCATCTTCAAAAGCTCGAGAGCTGCTTACTGGCTCGAGGCCCCCTCCTATATCCCATGATGCCTGGCACTAGATACCCAGATCTCATTTGCCGCTTCTGTTACGAGGTTGCGTTTACTGGCTCAGATCGTAATTTTCACTTTGTTCTTATATTTAGGACTTTTTTGTACTTGTTAGGTATACTTTTATTGTTATAGCTCCGAGTAGATTCTATAGCAGTTTGTTAGTGTTTATCCCCCCTTCAAAACTTGTTATTTCCTTAGAGAGTTTTTCCTTTCCCTCCCCCACCCCCGTTTACCTTTCAAAGTAAGCCGTTTTAGTTAGAGGCTTATCA
This sequence comes from Protopterus annectens, assembly GCF_019279795.1. Taxonomy (NCBI): domain Eukaryota; kingdom Metazoa; phylum Chordata; order Ceratodontiformes; family Protopteridae; genus Protopterus; species Protopterus annectens. The sequence goes on from NC_056745.1 coordinate 139,010,309, forward strand.
TTGTTTTATTTTTAAGGTAGATAAAAGTTTTCTTTTTAGTAAATTGTGGTAGCTTGTAGGTCTTATATTATTATAGTGTGTGTGTGTGTGCTGTTAGGATGTGGTAACTTGTGTGAATTGTGTGTATTTTTTTTTTCAGTTACCTACTCTCCACTCTACTTGTTATTTGTATTTGATTTTCCTTTACAGGAATGTCTAAAGACACAAAAGTGTCGGGATTCAAGAAGTTTGACTCATGCTGTCAGAAAATGTCTCTGACAGATGGTCACACTTCTCGTGTCTACTGCTTGGGCTCCCTACACCTGCAGGACTCTTGCTCGGTGTGTCACGCCTTTAGTCCAAGGGTCCTGCAGGAGCATAGGAATAAGCTTATCCTGAGGGGTTTGCTTAAACCTGAAGGATCACCGGCCAAGACTCAGTCAGTGAAACCTTCTAGGCCATCTAAGCCATCGGCTCCCAGCTCGGAGCCGTCGCCGGGTATGGCTTCTGCTTCAACTTCGGTTCTGGCTGGAACCGAAGTACCTATCTCTATGTCAACTTCGGCTCCGACTGGAGCCGAAGTATCTATCTCTCCGTCGGCTCCGACTCTTCCGTCGGAACCGTTAGGGAGTCGGAAACCCTCCAGGTCACCATCATTGGAGTCGATACACTTGGCTCCAGGGTCACCCTTATTGCAATCTGAGCGGAGTCATCGATCCCACTCTTCTCGGTCGTGTAGGCTATCTGACCATGATTTGGAGAGAGTGGTGAGCAGGCTTTTAAAGTTGTAGGCCCTGGCAAAAATGCTATCCAGCCCCCCTCACCAGGGCTCGGCTCTACCTGTTTCTCCAATAGTTCCTCCTTCGACTCATTCCTTGAGTTCGGAGCCGGAACATGCTGTGGCTGGATCCATGGGTCCGTCGGCACCGATACCTCCCCTTTTGGTGCCGTCGTCGGCTCCGATATCTTCCATGGTGCCGTCATTAGAGGGATCTGGGCGCCGGGACTCCCTCATCGGCTCCGAGGGGGCGAGTGGCATCGGACCCTTGTCCGACCCTGTTCTCCCTCTCGGAGCTTCGACGCAGGTGAGTTTGGCTCCTACATTGGCTTCGGAGCTGTCCCTCTCGGTGCCGGGAAGGATTCCGGTCTCTTTGGAGCCGGAGCCTTCTATGGTATCGGGAAGGGGCGCCTTCGAGGTCATGAGGAGTGTGCTGGCAACTGAGTCAGCCTCATGGTTGGCCTCATCGGCTCCTCCCCCCATGGTGCCTGCTCCTGCCTCTGACCCTCCTCCAGACCTCAAGTGTGGGGAACAAGCGCTCCAGGGCTCCCCATTGGGTGTATCTTCCTCTTCTGAGGCCTCCCCTGTTCATTCAGAGGAGCCCCCTCAAAAGAGAAAATGCAAGAGGAAGCATGTTGACTTCCCTGAGTCTGTCACTTCAGATACCGATTTGGAGGAGTCGGAAGGGTCCCCGAGATCCCCCTCTGAGGACGTCTCCTTCTCAGACATCCTTGAAATCCTTAGGCAGAGGGGGAACTGGACTACCTTTAACCCTTCCGAGGATGAGTCGGTATTCCTGGACGTGTTTGGTTCCCGACCCTCCACCTCCTGGGTGTCTCCGCCGTTCGATCCACTGATGTCGGTGGTGGCTCGAAAGGCGTGGTCAGCTCCAAACACAATGGAACCAGCTTCCCGTAGGCCCACAAAATTCATCACCGCCCCTCAGGACAAGCAATTTCTGACCAAGGGTGTTCCCGTTGATGCCATGGTGGTAGCAGTGGCCACTAAAAAGGAGTTGGCTGAAGCATCTTAGTCTGTCCATCCCCCTAATAAGGAATCTAGGACGATGGACAGATATGGGAAGCGGATGTTTTCCTCAGCGACCTTTTCCATGAAATCTCTGAACTATTTGTGCCATTTTACCCGCCTTCAAAGGGATCTCCTTAAAGAGTTAGGAGATACCCTTCAAGATCCATCAGCTGCGGGGGCTCAGGCTAAGATTGCCTCCCAGCTGGCGACTCTAAATTCTGTAGTAAACTCCTCCATGCGGCTCATCTCTTTTGCAGCTGATGGAGTGAGTAGGGCCGCAGGCACAGGTGTGGCTTTGAGGAGACATGCTTGGATGCAGTTATGCAACTTTGCAGAACCCTTTAAGGCATCTTTTACCAACACCCCCTTTGATGGTTCTGCTCTGTTTGGACCACAGGTGAAGGATATCCTTACCAGGTGTGAGCAGGAAGGCAAGACTCTCTCTGCCATTGGAGTCCATTTTTCCACTCCTTCAAGACCGTATCCCAAGGGTCAGAAGAGTGGGAAGATGTGGTTCCGGAAATCCCAGGGAGCCGTGCCTGATACATGTGGAGAGTTCCCGTCCAGGGGCAGAGGAGGGAACAACAATAGACACTGCCCTAGGGGCAGGGGGGGGCGGTTCCGCAAAATCAGGGCCAAAGAGAATCCTTCTCTGACAAGCCCTTCCAGCATCCCTGAAGTGCTGCCCAGCTGTCCACCTTCGGAGGCAGTCGGGGGAAGATTATCGCTGTACCCAGAAGCCTGGCAAAGTATAACAAAAGACAAATGGGTACTTTCTATCATATCCGAAGGCTACAAAATCCCCTTCTTTTGCACTCTCTACATTCCCAACAAATCCCTTCCAGATGTTCCACCCAATCTAAGGGATCAAGTAGTTCAAGAAATTTCAAAACTGCTAAGAAAAAGAGCCATCCAGTCAGTCCCAGCAGACCAACAAGGATCCGGAATTTACTCAAGGTTCTTTTTGGTACCAAAAAAGACGGGATTGGAGACCCATTCTGGATCTCAGCAGACTAAACAGGTCTGTTTAAAGAACGAAGTTCCAGATGGTCACGCTACAGTCCATTTTACCCTTTCTATGTCAAGGACAATTGGATGTGCTCCATAGATCTTCAGGATGCGTACTACCATATCAAAATGCACAGACGCTCCAGAAGATTCCTCCGCTTCCGGCTGGGAGCCAGTCATTATCAGTTTAGAGCGCTGCCCTTTGGTCTCACCACAGCCCCCAGGGTGTTCACCAAATGTTTGGCAGTAGTCACCGCTCACTCGAGATGGTAAGGATTCCAGGTGTTTCCATATTTAGACGATTGGCTCCTTACTGCAACCACCAGGCATCACCTGCTGCTAGCCAGAGACTACACCATCTAAACGTGCTCCACTCTAGGCATCACAATAAATTTTGAAAAGTCTGCATTGTCGCCTTGTCAATCTATCACCTTTATAGGCGCAAACTTAAACACAAAGGACATGTCAGCGACTCTACCAGTAGACAGAGTGTTAGCCATTCGACATGTGCAGGTCTTATTAGGATGCAAAAAGATTCAGGCCAGATTTGTCCTAAAAACATTGGGTTTCATGGCAGCAGCTATAGTACTAGTCCCCCTTGCACGCTTTCATATGAGGATTCTTCAGTGGATGCTGTTCACACAATGGTCTTTCCAGCAACTCCCGATGTCTCACAGGATAATGATCATACAGTCATGCAAAAACCAACTTGTTTGGTGGATGGTTTCCCCATCATTACTCCAGGACAGACCATTCGTTCTTCCTCCCCCAGTAGCTACGGTGTCCACGGACGCCTCCCTGGGGGGGCATTATCAGGGCAGAACAGTCCAAGGCACCTGGCAGCCTCATGAGTACCATCTGCATATCTATGTCTTGGAGATGAGAGCCGTGCTTTTAGCGTTGCAAGCTCTTCAGAACTCTCTTCCCACTAGGACCATTGCAATTCAAACAGACAATATGTCAGTGGTATGGTACATCAACAAGCAGGGCGGAACCAAGTCATACCCCTTATGTCGAGAAGCACTCAGACTTTGGCAGTGGGCGATCTCTTCCCAATGGTTTCTGATAGCAGCGCACATCCCTGGGAAGTCGAATGTTATAACAGACAGGCTGAGCAGAGCAATTCTCATGCCTCACGTGTGGTCTCTCAATCAGACTTTGGCGGACAGAATCTTCCGCAAATGGGGTCAGCCTTGCTGCGACCTTTTTGCCACCCCCTTCAACAGCAAGTGCGACAATTTTTTCTCTTTCCTACCTATTCCCGGACACCTCCCCAGAGACGCTCTAGTTCACGATTGGCCCCAGGGACTTATTTATGCATTCCCTCCATTCCCCCTGATTTCAGAAAGCTACCAAACTGGGATGCAAGATGATCCTCATTGCCCCTTACTGGCCTCGACAAATTTGGTTCCCCTTCCTGCATCATCACCTTCTGGAGCAGCCCTGGACCCAGTTCCAGATCTCCTGATCCATCAATCGGGTGGGCTGCACCAATCTCTTCAATCTCTCCAGCTCACTGCTTGGTTTCTCCACTTCTGACTTTAGCCAAGCTTCCCAACATCTCCCATTCGGTGCGTGAAATCATCTTATCCTCGCATAAGTCGACCACTAGAAAAACTTATGCTAGTAAGTGGAAACATTTTTCCTTATGGGCAGAGAACAGGAATATAGATCCCTTTTCAGCCCCTGTGCACCATATTTTAGATTTTCTAGCAGAACTTTTTCGAACTGGATCCTCTTCTGCCATGATTAGAGTTCAGCTAGCTGCAATTTCAAACTTTCATACGGGCCTATCTGATTCAAGCATCATGTCCCTTAAGCTTTGTAAAGCCTTTCTGAAGGGGACCACTCTACTCAGGCCCGCAGTAAGAGATCCTCCGCCTCCGTGGGATCTGAATTTGATTTTAGCTTCCCTGATACTGCCCCCCCTTTGAACTGGCAGCTTCTTGTTCCTTGAAGTTTCTTTCTTGGAAAACCCTTCTTTTGGTTGCAGTTACGTCGGCCAGAAGAGTTTCTGAACTTCAGGCTCTTTGTGTTCGTCCTCCTTACCTAGTTTTTCACAGTTTCTCTTCGGACTAATCCTTCCTTTCTCCCAAAGGTTACTTCTGATTGCAATTTGAATCAATCTATTGAACTGCCCGTGTTCTTTCCGAATTATTCCAACAAGGCAGAATATAAATTACATCAGTTGGACGTCCATAGACAATTACACTTTTACTTGTATAGAACCAAGCAATTCAGAAAATCAGACCAGTTGTTCCTGTCTTACGCTAAAGGAAAACAAGGCATACCGGTGTCAAAAGTAACCTTATCTAGGTGGTTGTGTTCTACTATTACCTTTATATATCAGTTGAGAAATAAAGACTTTCCTGCTAAACCCAAAGGTCACTCTGCCAGAGCTTTAGCTACTTCTGTGGCTTTTCAGGCTAATTTGCCAATGGAAACTATTTGTGCGGCAGCTACCTGGGCTAATCCACATACCTTCATTTCACATTATAAGCTGGATGTGGCTTCCAGAAGCAGAGCTGATTTTGGTTCCACTGTTCTGAAGAGTCTGTTCCGATGAGCCACCCAGGATTGAGGTGCTAGGGACGCTGTCCCAACCAGCAAGAATGAAGGCGAGATAGACAACTTAACATTAAGAAGTTATGTACCTACCATAACGTTCCATGTTAGTTGTCTTCTTCTCGCCTTCTTTCTTGAATCCCACCCTCCATCCCCCTATCCTAGTAGACCGAGAAGAGTTCCTTAGGCTTCTTTATCACTGGCTGAGTCTTCTCTGGCTGTTACTTCTGACTGTCAGTCTCTCCAGTAGTTTCCTGTATCCTGCTACAGTTACTGTATTATTATGATTATTATTATTATGTCTGTAGTTAGGTTACCAAACGAGATCTGGGTATCTAGCGCCAGGCATCATGTGATATAGGAGGGGGCCTCGAGCCAGTAAGCAGCTCTCGAGCTTTTGAAGATGGCCGAGTCGGAGCCGAGGATCGGCTCCGAACCCAACCAGCAAGAAAGAAGGTGAGAAGAAGACAACTAACATGGAACGTTATGGTAGATATATAACTTCTTATTTTTTTTGGTTGTCTGCTGCTAGGTTTTGGAGCGAGACCCTAGTGCTTTGGTGTGCTTGACAGGATTTTTGTTAAGCACCCCTAAGAGCTGTTAAGGTTGGGTCTTCTGCTAGGATCATGCTTAGCAAATTTATCTTTTTCCTATGCACTACGTGTACTGTAACCAGACCAGCAAATTCCATTTATATCGTGTGGCATTCGAAAGTCATGCGTGAATGGGCGTGCCTTCGTTGAAGGTTGGGCGTCAAGCTGGCACCTCGGCACCATAAAAATCTACTGCCAATCATTAGCGGCCCGGAGTTCTGCTGTGGCGACCCCTTCTGGGAAAAGCCAACAGAAGAACTGCTTGTAGCAACTTGTGTTTAGAAGTTAGGATATTATTAAATGCATTAGAATGCCTGTTATTATAGGTTCATAGGTAGGTACTAGGCTATCGGCCCAACGGCCTACGTAAGCCTAGCCTGCAAGGTTCCATCGCTTACGCCACCCAAGAAAGTTATTTTCCTGTGCCACTGTCGAGCAGAGACACAGAAGTGATCCCCGGGGTGTATTTCCTATTTCCCATCCACTCATCAAGATTTTTCTTGAAGAGTGCTAATGAAGAACTTTGCTTGACATAGATGGGTAGCTTCTTCCAGAGTATAGGAAGTCTCTGGGACAGGAATCTATCCCTCCAGCGTGTCCTCTTTATTGTGGTGACCAGTTTTAGGTCCCTAGAGCGTGTAGCTCGGAGGGATTGGGATTTCTTTAGGTGTAGCATGTCCAACAGCTCTGAGTTTGACATAGCTTTATATGTTAGGCCGAGATCACCTCGGAGTAGGCGATATGCTACGGAGTAAAGCTGGAGTTTTTTGGGGCGGTCAGTGTAGGGCATTTGTTTGAGGCCAGTAATCCTCTTTGTGAGGTACTTCTGTGACCTTTCCAGCTGCTGCAGATGTCTTGCGAGGTACATTCCAAAAGGGGCGTTGTACTCTATAATGGGTCTAATGAATGACGAGTAGAGGGGAACAATGACCTCTTTTTTTCCTGGATGAGAACCCTTTTATGATGAGGTGTGCCATGTAGAAGGACTTCCTGACTACTGTGGTGATGTGACTATCAAAGGAGAGACTACTGTCCACCTGGGTCCCAAGGTCTCTTATCACACCCTAAGAGGAAACATGAACATGTAAGTGGGGTTTGTGGTAAAATTGTACTAAAATATTCAGTGAATGCTTTTAACTGCACATTGTATTTGTGGCTGAAATCTACTGCTGTTTGTCTGAACTATAAAATGCACGGCAAAAGAAATACACAGTGCACTTTCTAGCATATTTCTTTGTTAATCAGGGCGTAGCACTGGCCTACATAGATCTTTTTCAGACTTGGCCAAGAATCACTGTCTGGTTAACTAATTTGCTGAGTTGCACAGCAGACAAATGCAGACTGTGCGAGTAGCATATGAACAGCAAAAAGCCTTAATCATCTGTGCCAGCTGCCACACTCCTTGATCTGTGGTTCAATTTGATGCTGAAAAAGTCTGATGGTGTTTGTAATACACAATAAGGATTTTTTGGCAGTTCCTTGTACCTGCCATTAAATTTCTGTTTATGCATTGCATTTTTTATCCTTTGACTGTACTGCCATGTTATAATTATATCAATGTGCTAGTTAATTTTTCCTTGCTTTGTTGTAGAAGTAATGGTTTAACTGCAAAATAAGATAGGCTCAGTTTATTTATTTATTGGTTGACAGTAGCTGTATAATAATGAAATCTGCCTGCATGTCAAAAAATTGATTTGGAGTGATAGCTGTGATGTTCGCCTCAAGCTAAATGTTCCCTTCTGTATAAATGGATACTGTCAAACACACATACCGTATTTCTTCGTAAGTAAGACCTAACCAGAGCATAAGGCCTAGCATGGTTTTCCAGGGTGGTCATGATATAAGCCCTACCCCAAAAATAAACCCCAGTTAAGATCGTCAACAACACACGATGGACATGTTGAATTATAAAATAATATTATTGACACCTGTTGACTGAGGTTATCGTACTCTGCTTGCCATTTTTGGAACATTGGGACACCCAACTTCTTCCCTTTGCAGAAAGTCGCAAAATTCTTTAATTGGGAGTCCTCCACGATTCTTACTATAACCCTAATCATCACTCACGGTTGAGATCCTTGGCCCATAAACACTGGCAGGTGTACTTTGATTGGTCAAAGTACAGACAACGCGCGTAAAACGCGCGCACTTGATAACGAACATCTGTGGTTGTGTCTTCTTAACCATCGCCATTTTGTGTTGCCACTCCGGTCTCATGAGTCTTCAATTAACCCCCCCCCCCCCAGACAAGATGAGTGCAAAAAGAAAGAGCTATTCCATCGAGTACAAGAAAGGAATTGTGGTGGACTCCCGGGGAAAGAATCTGACAGCTTTCTGCAAAGAGAAGTTAGATCTCCGAATGGTCCGAAAATGGCACGCAGCGTACGATTACCTCAGTCAACAGGCCGACGAGGGAAATACTAAGAAGTGCCAGTGTGGATCAGGTCAACAACCATTATTTACTGAGCTGGAAGACATCATCTGTGAATGGATTGCTAACAGGAGAGCAAAGGCTTTGGTTGTGCGCAAGGCTGATATTCAAGCATTTGCCCTTGCAATGGCACCACAGTTAGAAATATCACCAGAAGAATTCAAAGCATCACAACATTGGCTGGATGGCTTCCTTCAGTGATATGAACTGTCTCTAAGAATATCAACAATACCTGAAGTTATTAAACGTGCACTTGTGTTCAAGTCCTTTGTTGATGGCATCGGCTTTTCTAAATACTAACTCTCCAACATGATTGCTGTGGATGAAACTGCAGTGTTTATGGACCAAGGATCTCAAACAACAATTGATCAGAAGGGGTGCTTCGTCCTTCTGCATTCCCTCCACTGGTTACGAGAGTGCACGTGTTACCTGCATTTTGTCAATTTTCTAGATGGAAAGAAAACCCCACCTCTAATCATTAGTAAGGGCAAGAAAGATAAGATTGAACGTATTTCAGGCATTTACATTCATGAAACCGAAAAAGCCTGGTGCACACAAGCAGTTATAAGGAAGTGGGTTGATGTAATGCTGCCACTTGTTTTGCAAGGTGGCAAAAGAGGTCTGGTAGTCTGGGATTCAGCCAGCACTCACCACGCTAAAGACATGAATAAATTCCTTGCACGGAGAAGACTAGATCAAATAATGATTCCCAAAGGAATGACTGCCTGTCTCCAGACTCTTGATATTGCAATAAACAAGCCATTCAAGGACCATTTGTGCATGGAACTCAATGAGTACATTGAAAATAGAATGGAGAGAAATCAGCATGGAAACTTTGTGAAGCCTAGCCTGCAAGAGATTGTGAGTTGGGTGAAAAATTCATGGGATAAAATCACTGACAGCTGTGTTGCCAGTGCACTACGAACAGGCTACTTGGACAAGCAGTGCTCATTTAAGGAGAGCTCTATTGCTAGGAATGACAGATTGGGGCCAATGGTTCTACAGGAAATGGAGTTGCAAGAAATTCGGGCCGGAATTCAGAGGTTGGAGACTTATGACAATGTTCCAGAAGAAGATGACATGATTGTATTTGAATAATTTTTCCATTATCGGGGCAACAGAATGGATTGCTTCTGCTTTCAGTTTTATTCCCCTCCTTCAATACACATGTACTGAGATTTTTCTGCACTTACTGTTAGGCATGAAATATTGCACTGTGAAAGCCAAGGTGTAGATATTCTGAAGGTGAAATGTTTGTTGCACTGTTTATGTAGAATTCTCACACAACTGTTAACGCGTTACTTAGAACTGTTGTCCAATAACAGAAAAGTACCAAATAAATGTCAGTTTGTGTACATGAATAAATGTCGATTTTTTGTACACTAATAAATGAATAAATTTAGATTGTTGTACGGGGGGGGGGGGGGGGTAAATAAGGCATCCCATGATAATGAGCCCTAATGCGTATTTCGGCAGGGGAAAGAGTATAAGGCCTGGTCTAATTTTCGGGAAAATATGGTACTATTGTTTAGTAAATGCACAATGTTCCTGACTACAGAAGTGCTAAACAAGTCATTCAGTTATTATTTTACTGAATGTGATCTCATTCAGCTTAGCTGTTTTTTGTTTGATATCTGATGCACTGAGAGAAGCACTTTATACAATATTAGTCCATAATTTATTTGGAGAGTTACTTAATTTCTTTGCCAAATAACCGTGTGGCCTTGGTACAAGGAAGTGTGTTTTAAAGACATTTCTTAAGCCACCAATACAGTAAACTGTCAGATAACCGGAACTCAAGCAACCAGCAAAAAAATATCAGAATACAATTTTCATGTGTTGTACTTTGTTTTCTCCCTGCAGAAACATACCTTACTTTTCTCAAGTTTTGCAGTTTTAAAAAGGAAGATAGGAATAAATTCCCTCTCTCCCCAACCTGAGGACCAAGTCA